>NW_022589725.1:19604745-19883439 GCF_004348235.1 Phoca vitulina | reverse complement strand
GGGAGGGATGGGGTGACTGGGTGATAGACACTGGGGAGGGTATGTGCTCCAGTAAGCACTGTGAATTGTGCAAGACTGTTGAATCTCAGATCTGTACCTCTGAAACAAATAATGCAATATATGTTAAGAAAAAAAAAAAAAGAAGAAGATAGCAGGAGGGGAAGAATGAAGGGGGGGAATTCGGAGGGGGAGACGAACCATGAGAGACAATGGACTCTGAAAAACAAACTGAGGGTTCTAGAGGGGAGGGGGGTGGGAGGATGGGTTAGCCTGGTGATGGGTATTAAAGAGGGCACGTTCTGCATGGAGCACTGGGTGTTATGCACAAACAATGAATCATGGAACACTACATCTAAAACTAATGATGTAATGTATGGGGATTAACATAACAATAAAAAAAAAAAAAAAGAAACCCTGCACCCATTGCCAGTCACTTTCTACTTTCCTCACTCAGTCTTAGGCAACCACTCTTCCGCACTCTGTCTCTATAGATTTGCCTATTCTGCAGATTTGCAGTATACGTAATGTTTTCAAGAGTCATCCACATTGTACGTGTATTAATACTTCATTTATTTTTATTGCCAAATACTGGTCCATTGTGTGGATATACCACTTTGTAAATCATTTTGTTTATCCATTCATCAGTTAATGGATATTTGGGTTGTTTCCATTTTTTGACTAACGTGACTAATGCTACTTTAAACATTGGTTTATGTTTCTGTGTGGACCTTTGTTTTTAATTCCCTTGGGTATATACCTATGAATTGAATCACCTTGTTATATGGTAACTCTATGTTTTGATTTTTGAGGAACTGCTGAACTCTTGACTGCTCCATTTTATATGGATAGGGGCAATCTGTGAGCGTTCCAATCTCTTTACATGCTTGCCAAATCTTGTAATTGTCCATATACATATATTGTACTCATCCTAGTGAATATAAAGTGGTATCTCATTGTTTTGATTTGTGCTTCCCCCATGATTCACAATATGGAGCACTTTGCATGCCATATTAGATATTTGTATACCTTCTTTAGACAGATGTCTATTCAGATCTTTTGCTCATTTTAAAATTTGGGTTATTAACCTCTTTAGCATCAAGTTGTAAGAGTTCTCTTCTCTTTTTCTTTTTTAAGAGAGAGAGTGCACATGAGCAGGTGATGGGGAGGGGCAGAGGGAGAGAGAGAGAATCTTAAGCAGGCTCCATGCTGGGCGTGGGGCCCAACACAGGGCTTGATCTCATGACCCTGAGATCATGACCTGAGCCAAAATCAAGAGTCGTATGCTTAACCAAATGAGCCACACAGGCACCCCAGTTCTAAGAGTTCTTTATACATTCTGGACACAAATTCAATATCAGATATGGATCTGCAAATTTATTCCATTTTTTGATGTTATTATAAATAGTATTTGTTTTTGAGTTTTAACTTCTGATTATTGATTGCTAATATATAAAAATGGAATTAACATTTGTATATGGGCCTTGTATGCTGCCAACTTGCTCTAGTCATTTACTAGTTCTTGGAGGTTTTCTTTTTGTAAATTCTGGGGGTTTTCTACATAGATAATAATGTTATCTATGAATACAGACAGTTTTGTCTCTTCCTTTCCAACTGTACACCTTTTATTTCCTTTCCATGTATTATGAAACTAGTAGGACTTCTAGTATGATGTTGAATGGGAGAGGTGAGAGAAGACATCCTTGTCTTGTTCCCAGTCTTAGGGGGAAAGCATTCAGTCTCCCATGATTACATATGATAAAACTGTAGATGTTTTATTTATACCCTTTAAGTTCAGAATGTTCCCCACTATTCCTAGTTTGTTGAGAATGTTTTTATCATGAACAGGTGTTGAATTTTGTCAAATGTGTTTTCTGTATCTATAGATGTAATCATTTTTTTCGTACTCAGTGTGTTATTGTATTGTACTACATTGAATGACATGAATTGAAGTAGCCTTGCATTCCCCAAATGAACACACTAGGACTTATTATATTATCCTTTTTGTATATTGCTGGATCCTATTTGTTAGCACTTGTTAAGGGATTTTTCATCTGTCTTCATGGAGACATGTTGGTAATTTCCATTTTTTGTAATGACTTTATCTGGTTACAAGCTTGAATAATATGTGAGGATACATTTTAGAAACACATGAGATGTATTTCTTTGCATTTATTTTTTAGAAGGTGTTTTTTTCTTCATTAACTGTCATATGGAATTCACTAGTGAAGCCATCTGGACCTGGCATTTTCTTTTTAGAAAGGTTTATAACTAGTAATTAAATTCTTTTAGTAGATAGAATAATATTAAGTTTATTTCTCCTTGAAAAGTTTTTGTAGTTCGTGTTTTTCAAAGGTTTGGTCCATTTATCCTATCAAATTTGTGGATCTAAACAGTTCATAATATTCCTTTATTATTCTTTAATGTCCATGGGATCAGCAGTGATTATCCTTCTTTCAATTCTGATATTGCTAATTTCTGTCCTTTGTGTGTGTGTGTGTATGTTCTGGCCAGTAAAAAATACTCTTTTTTATTAGAAGATATTACTTTATTAATTTGTATCTTTCCTCTATTTTTTCTGTACTCATTTTTAATTTTTATTATGTACTTTCTTCTATTTTCCTTAGTTTTAAATTTTCTTCCTTTCCCTATATTCCTAATATAGAAGCTTAGGTTAATTAATGTTCAGTTTTTCTTCCTGTAGTGCTTAGAAGGAAGTTGTTTTTTTTTTTAAAGATTTTATTTATTTATTCATGAGAGACAGACACACACAGAGAGAAAGAGGGAGGCAGAGGGAGAAGCAGGCTCCCCAAGGGGCAGGGAGCCCAATGCGGGACTCGATCCCAGGACCCTGGGATCATGACCTGAGCCAAAGGCAGATGCTTAACCATCTGAGCCACCCAGGTGCCCAGAAGTTTTTAGTATTATAAATTTCCCTCTAAGTACTGCTATAGTTGCATCCCACAAATTTTGATAAGTTATATTTTCATCTTTATTTAATTCAAGATATTTTGAAATTTTTCTCAAGACTTCTTATTGGATACATGCACTATTTAGAAGTGTGTTGTTTGATTTCCAAATATTTTGGAATTTTCCAACTCTTTTCTTAGTTGTAGTTTATTTCCATATGCTCTAAGAACATACTTTGTATGATTTTTATTTTTTAAATTTGTGAGGTATGTTTTGTGGGCCAGAAAGTGATCTTCATTGGTAAAAAATTTTATATGTGCATGAGAAGAATGTCTATTCTGCTGTTGTCAGATAGAGTAGTCTATAAATGTCAACTAGATCAAGTTCGTTGATAGTGTTCAAATCATCTATATACTTACTGGTCTTCTGCTGTTTATCAATTACTGACAAAAGGATATTGAAATCTCCAACTATAATAGTGGATTTCTCTATACCTCCTTTCAATTATATCATGTTTTGTCTCGCATATTTTGTCACTTTACTATTAGATACATTAATGTTTAGGATTGTCATGTCTTCTTATGGCATTGCCTTCTTTATCATTATGTAATATCCTTATTTATTCTTGATAACTTTCTTTGTTCTTAAGTATACTTTGTTTGAATTTAACATGATACTTCATCTTTCTTTTGATTATTTTTAGCATAGCATATATTTCCCATTCCTTTACTATTAACATATCTGAGTCTTTGTATTTAAAGGGAGTTTAAAAAATCCGTACAGTTTGATTTTTTCCTTTATTAAGCAATATGACAATCTCTGTCTTTTAATTAGGGTATTTAAGAAATACACATTTTAAATGATTATTGATGATGTTGGCTTAAATTGTTACATAAGCGTAACTACTTTTTATTCATGCCATTTCTTCTTTTTAGTCTTTTATTTTCTGTCTTTCCTGTTTTTTATTGAGCCTTTTATATGATGCAATTTGTATTTCCTTTCTTGGTTATACTTTAAAAAGAATTTTTTAGTGGTCTCCTTCAGGTTTACAATATAGATTTTTTAATAATGTATATTCACTTTCAAATAACATTATACTGCCTCAGGTGTAGTGTAGATATTTTAGAAGAGTGTAATCTTAATTCCTGCCTCCCATCCCTTGGGACATTGCTGTCATGTATTTCACTTAGCCACATGTTCCTCTACCTGTAAGGTATTTCCTTCCTTCTCTCCAGCTTCCTTCAAAATACTCTTTTTTATTTTAGTTTTCTTCAGTTTAAATATGATATTCCTAGGTGTTTTTCTTTTTCAATAGTCATCTCTTTGGTGTCCTATATCTCCTTGGATTTACAAGATGGTGTCTGTCATTAATTTTGGAAAGTTCATGGACATTGTTACTTCAAATATTTCTTTTGCCCTGTTCTCTCTTTCTTCTCCTTTCGGTGTTCCAATTACGTGTATATTACACCTTTGATACCGCCACACAGCTGTCCGATGTTCTGTTCTGTGTTTGTTTGCTTGTTTGTTTGTTTGTTTGTTTGACATTCTTCTTTTTCCTCATACATTTTAGTTTGGAAAGCTTCTACTGATTTATTCTTACCTCAGCTCTGTTGAGTCTACTGATGATCCTGTCAAAGGCATTCTTTATTTCTACTACTGTTTTGTTTTTTAATTTTTAGCATATCATTTTGATTCTTGCTTAGACCTTCCATTTCTCTGCTGACATAACACATCTGGCCTTGCATGATGTCTACTTTTTCCTCTAGAACTCTTAACATATAATCAAAGCTATTTAAATTCTCTGTCTGATAATTCCAACATCTGTGTCATATCTAAATCTAATTCTGATGTTTATTTTGTCTCTTCAGAATGTACTTTTTTTCTTGCTTTCTTGGCATGCCTTGTGATTTTATTTATTTTTTTATTTTTTTGCTTAAAGAGGGACATGTGGTATCTTGTAATAGAAATTAGATTGTGTTTAGTGTTTGTTGTAGCTGTAGGTAACAGAGGCTTCAAATTCTTTCTGTGTCCTTGCTGTTGTCTCCTCTCTTATTTTAGGGCTTCTCTTTTTACTTCTTCAAAGAGATAATCTGTGTCTTCCGGCAATTTTAGCTGTAATTCAGTTATGCTAGAGGTTTTTTGATGTGTGGGTAGGGTGTATGGGAGGAAGAACATTCTGTGGTCTTGTGTTTCTCAGTCTTGGGGCCATTGTCCTCACAGTGTTTCTGTGCTTCCCCATGCCCTCTAATCCCTTCTTGACTACAGCATTCCTAGTCTATTTCCTTGAAGGATGATTTGAGGTTTAAAATTTTTTCCTTTTATATGAAACAGAAATGCTCTGACTGGGGCAGAATTCCCTTCCCCAGATGAGATATGTTTCAGAATTGCACTCTGGTGAATTCCACAGCCTTGGAGATTAGGCTTTTCTTTGGGAGAAGAATCTGGTAAGATTTAAAACCTAATGTAAACTATGAACATCAGTTAAAAATTATGTATTAATATTGGGTCATAAGTTGTAACAAATGGATGTTACTAATGCAAGATATTAATAATAGGGGAAACTGTGCAGGGGGAAAGGGAATATATGGGAATTCTTCATACTATGTGTTCAATTTATCTGTAAACCTAAGACTATTCCAAAAAATATAGTCTATTAGTTTAAACCACACACACACACATACACACACACACACACACACACACACACACACACACACAATGGAAATCAACAGAATAATGTTTCAAACGCAATATGTAGCCTTGAATTTTTCTGGTCAAAAGAAGGAAGGCTAAGCATTAGTTATATGAGTGTCTAACTTAAAAAGTTGGAAAGAACAATAGAATAAATCCTCAAATAAGAAAAAGGATATAATAAATATGAGAGCAAAAATTAATGAAATATGAAATAAGCATGCAATATATTAAAGTTTTTTGAAAGATTAATGAAATGCATAAAAGTCTGGCAAAATGAACAGTAAAAAAAAAGAAAGCACAAACAAAAATTTTAATAATACAGCATAAATAAAAAGATAATTGGAAGACAGAAATAATCACCTTGTCAAATTCTCTGACAATTTGGAGGACACAAATTACTGTCTGTTAAAAATGTATCTTTCAGAAATTGACCCAAGCAATAAGAAAAAATTTAGCTGTACAACTGGTATGGACATTCAAGCCTTTGCAAAAAATTCTCTGCCCATCACGCCTCCCTAAGGAGCCTACCAGTGAACACAACTGTATGTACACAAGTGCCAGTCCTAAATAGTTATACAGGTAATAATACAAACACAGCATGATCCATAAAAGGAAAATTGATACACTGAACCTCTCTAAAAACTTCTGTTCTGTGAAAAACCTGTCAAGAGAATAAAAAGACAGGCTACAGACTTGGAGAAAATGTTTGCAAAGCACATATCTGACAAAGTTCTTGTATCTCCAATATATAAATGACTCTCAAAACACAAAAAATAAAAAAAAAACAATCCAATGATATATAATATGGATTAAAGACATGACAAGGCATTTAATCAAAGAAGATATACAGATTTCAAATAAGCACATGAAAAGTACTCAACATAATTGTCTACTAGGAAAATGTAAATTTAAAGCACAATAGTATTATCTATCAGAATGGCTAAATTTAAAAAATTGTGCAAACATCAAATGCTGGTAAGGATATAGAAAAACTGGATTGCATTGCTAGTGGGAATGTAAAATGGAATAATCAGTGTGGAAATTAGTTTAGCATTTTCTTTTAAAACTAAAAATGCACAGAATAGTCAGCTGTTCTTTGACAAAGGAGCAAAGCCAATACAATAGAGCAAAGACAGTCTTTTCAACAAATGGTTCTGGAACAACTGGACATCCACATACAAAAAAAAAAAAAAAATCAGTGTAGACACAGAACTTACACCTTTCACAATAAATATCTCAAAATGTATGTTAGGCCTAAATGTAAAACACAAAACTATGAAACTCCTAGAAATAACATAGCAAACCTAAATGATCTTGTGGATGGCAGTGACTTTTTAGATACAACAGTGAAGGCACAAGGCATGAAAGAAATGATTGATAAGCTGGACTTCAGTAAAATTAAAAACTTTTGCTCTGAGCAAGACGATGTCAAGAGAATAAGAAGACAAGCCACAGACTGGGAGAAAATATTTGCAAAGGACACATCTGGTAAAGGACTGTTAGCCAAAATATAAAAAGAGCTCTTGAAATTCAGCCATAAGAAAACAAACAACTTGATTTAAAAATCAAAAATCAGCCAAAGACCTTAACTGACACCTCACTAAAAATAATGTCAAATAAGCATATGAAAAGATGGTCACTGTCATATGTCATTAGAGATACAAAATTTAAACAATGATGGGATACGACTATATACCCATTAGAATGGCCAAAACCTGGTGTGCTTACACTACCAAAAGCTGGTGAGGATGTGGAGCAACAGGAGCTCTCATTCACTGCTGATGAGAATGCAAATGGCACAGACACTTTGGAAGACAGTTTGGTGGTTTCTCAAAAAAAAAAAAAAAAAAAAAAAAGACCCAGCAATGACGCTCTTTGATATCTACCCAAAAGAGTTGCAAACTCATGTCCACGCAAAAACCTGCACATTGATGTTTATAACAGCTTTATTCAAAATTGCTAAAACTTGGAAGCAACCAAGACATTCTTCAGTGGGTGAAGGGTTAAATAAACTGTGGTACACCCCGATAGTAAAATGTTATTCTGTGCTAAAAGGAAGTGAGCTATCAATCCATGTAAAGACATGAAGGAAACTTAAATGTATATTACTAAGTGAAAGATGTCAATCTGAAAAGGCTACCTACTGTATGATTCCAAGTATATAACATTCTGGAAAAGGTAAAAACCATGGAAATAGTAAAAAGAACAGTGATTTTCAGGAGTTAAGGGAGAGGGATGAATAGGTGGAACATAGAGGATTTTAGGGCAGAGAAAATACTCTGTATGATACTATAGTGATGTATACATATCATTTATTCATTTGTCCAAACCCATAGAATTTTTAACACTGAGCCATAATGTAAACTATAGACTTTGGGTTATTATGATGTGTCAATGTAGGTTCATCGATTGTTATAAATGTCCCTTGCTAGGGGAGGATGTCAATAATGGGGGAGGCTATACATTTGTGAAGGTTGGGAGTATAAGGAAAATATTGTACTTTCTGCTCAATTTTGCCTTGAATCTAGAACTGCTTTTTTAAAAAAGTCTTTAAATAAAAAACTAACACTTACACACTCATACAAACTTGTGCGTGAATGTCCTTACCAGCTTTATTTGTAATAGACAAAAACCTGAAACCACCCAAATTTCTTTCAATGGGAGAATGGTTAAACAAATGAAGGCATATCTATAATATGAAATAGAATACTGCTTAACAATAGAAGAGCAACTCTTATTACACACACAACTTGGATGGCTTGTCACATAATTACATTGACTGACAAAAGCCAATCACAAAAGTTTACTTAGTGTACAAACTAATTTATATAACACTTGAAATAATGTAGTTATAGGGATGGAAAAGAGATTAGTGGTGTCTAGAGGATAGAGCTTTAGAGGGAGGTGGTATGGGTGGCTGTAAGTTGTAACATATGATAGAAGAGTTCTGCATCTTGACTGTGGTGGTAGTTCCTAAAGCTACACACTTAATAAAATTGCATACACACATGTGAGAGCATGTATAACTGGTAAAATATGAAAAAGGTGTGTGGATTGTACTAATGTTAATTTCATGGTGTTGCTATTATATTGTAGTTGTGAAAGATGCTAACATTGGTGGAGGGTGGATGAAAAGTGCATGGGTCTTCCGTGTGTGTGTGTGTGTGTGTGTGTGTGTGTGTGTGTGTGTGATTGAGCCCCCTGTCGGGCTCCCTGCTCAGTGGGGAGTTTGCTTCTCCCTCTTCCTCTGCTTCTCCCCACTGTTCCTGCTTTCTCTCTCTCTCTCTCTCTCTATGTATCTCTCTGTCTCAAATGAATAAATAAAAAATTTTTTTCAAAAAAAAACTTCCTGTTACTCTATGTTAAAGAGCTTAAAAATAATGTTTCTTGTAATAGAAAAATTTGACTGATATATTTTGAAGTGAATTAAAATATACTAAATCTAGAACTGCTGAATAATTTGGTAACATTATAGATGGCATTTTCATTTAAGCAGTAACTAAATTTAAAAAATCTTACAGATATAAAACGTATGTAATTTTTTATGTTATATGAAAGCACACTGACAAATTATATTTTGGGATGTGGTCACTCAGGCATGGATAAATATGTGTTGACCATACCAAACACTTTTATTACCAACATTTTTCCATGCGAATGATTTTTAACTAACATTTAATTTGCTTTAATAACTGATTACTTCTGGCATCATTTTTCTTACTATTCTTTCCATGATTTCTACACTATTTAATATCTAGTTGGATTATGGCAGGTATTTCTATCTTAGCTGGTAGCTCTCAAAATTTATTTTAAATTTTCTCTAAGGTATTGCTCACAGTTCATATTGCATCCTAGTGAAGGTTATGGTGGATAAATCTATAAAAGTTGAGACCCATGTTTTTTCCTCAATACCTTCAGAGTAGGGTTGAGTGAATGGGCTTAGCAATCAATTTCATAATGTTAAAGATATTCTGCATTGATGTTTTTATCTTTTGGAATTTTGGACTCTCTAAATGAATTCAAAACTCTAAATATTCAGACAGACATTTTTATTTTGAAAAGTCTTGACCATGGGAATGTATTTCATATAGGAGTAACTTCTCTTTTCTGTTTTATTGAATGGTAACAGTTACTATTTTTCTTTAGTGACAATTTCATGAAACTCTAAAATATTTCATATGCTTTAGCTCACTTAATTACCACATATGTTACAATGGTCCCAGTACAGTTTGCATGTGAAGTAAATGAGACAAAATAGTGAGTTATTCAGTATCAGAGAGAGAAAGTTGAAGAAAAGTCTTTATAATTTAAAAAGAAATTTTTAGTACTTTCTATGTGTGAGGTGCAATTTGACATACTAGAGATATAATGGGGGGATACAAAAGAAGCAAAAAAAGAAAACCAATAAAAACAAAATATTGCCCTCATGGAACATAATCTTAAGGAAAGAAATTATTATTTTTTGATTCATCAAAGTAGTGAGAGTCTTTTTTCTCACTAATGCAAGCAGTTCCTATAATTAATTTATTCTCCAAACTAATTAATGATTCTGTGGGGGTACTGAGTTAGAAATATTAACCTAGGTTTACAGGATGGCAATGGTAAATATTCTCTGATTTAAAGTCAGTAATGTAATATTCTTTTGGGCTAAAGTCTCTGCCTTATCCTTTGTCACAGCTCCTCTTCTTCCTCAACAAAGTCAGAGAATATAATATTTCCTTCCTTCAAAAAGTAAGTATCCACTGTGACTTTGAATCCATAATTTGAATCTGCATTCTTCAAGTCGGCCCAGGGCTGCCCAAGGTGTGGCCCTCAAGCATTCAGCACCATGGCCAGAGCACAAAGTTATTGAAGAAGTAAAAAAAAAAAAAAAAAAAAACCACAGTCTGGGGGAAATTATACACAGGGGTCCACAAGATTTTCTTTTACTTAATGCCAGCCTCATGATATGCAAAATGTGACCTATGTTATTTAAATGTAACTGTGATACCAGGGCCTCCTCACCTAAACAGTTAGTAGTCTGGCAAGAATTGTGGTATACAATTCTTCTTACTGTTCACTTATAAAAATGTAAGGAACGTCGTTTGCTTACTTTTTTCCTAGGACAGCTCTGAAGTTGGTTTAAGGGATTATCCTGCTTTTTATTCTGATGGCTATCTATAGCACATTTTTCACAAAGTAGAATTTCCAACTAGTTAGAGAAATTTATCTTATCTATTGTGTGTAAGTCAAAGTGATAAAGATATTTGTAAGTTCGTTGTTATAAAACAAATGTTGATTTATAATTCAAGTGTTAAGTATGTTCCCCAAATGAACTATTTACTTATTTATTTCCTGTACAACTCAGTATCTCTTCCTTGGTAGCTGATGTGTCCATATGAAATGAACTAGATTATAATTGGTATAAGTATTGATTATTTTTAAATGTCAACCTCTCTCCTGGAGCAGGGCTAATTTCTTCCTTTAGGGGAATCACTCTTCTTTCACTTTCTCTTTCTTTGCTTCATATAGGACTTATCTTACTCCTCATTTCTGGAGTAGGCATGTGACCCAGGCCTGGCCAATCAGAGCCATAGGGATGGGCAGAGAAAGACATATGGACCAAGTTCAGTTAGTCTGCTTCAACTTCATAATTTTTGATGTATCTCTTGGGAAAGGGATTTTTTTTTTCCTTCAGAGACATACGTGCCAAGAATAAAGTTATTTGACAATTCTGGGGTCCATATTTTCTACTACGTGGGGAAGCACTCATTTGTGAATGAAGAAAAGGAAAGCAAATGAGAGAGACTTCGATCTGCTGATTGAAGGTCTAATTACATCCAACTTACTTCTACATGTTTTAGTTATTTAAGCCAATAAATTTCCTGTTGGAACTGAGTTTAAGGCTTCCCTCCCTTGCAGCAGAAAGATTCTCAGCCCTAATAGAAATTTACTCCATTGTTTTTATAAATTGTCCCAAGCTTCCTTTCTCATGTAGACATTTACACTGACCAATAGCAAAACCAAACCTGGATGTGTAAACAAGAGGGCAATGGTAATTTACGTGTATAGAGAAATTGTCTCCAAAACAGTGGTGACACCAGGCACAAAGCCATAGTTAGATAAACCACTTATATGCAGGAAAAAAATTCCAAATCTAATTTGATAATATAGGAAATGGTGTAATTTTTTTCCACCTGCCTGTTAGCTGGCAAAGAATAATCAAAGTTCAAATATAACTTGTGTTATGTTGCTCGGTATATGATAGCTTTCAAATTGAGTTTGTTGAGCTGAACTAAACTGAATTAGAAAGGAGGAAGGGAAGAAGAGAAGGGGGAAAGAAGTATCTTTTTGGCTGGGCCTTCTTTCCTGAAACATGGAATTGAACATAATCACTTCAAAAGTTCTTACAAAAAATGTAAGAATAACCATTTATGTTAGGACCAGAGCATTCTATCAATAATGACCTAGGAGACATCTAAGCATAGTATAAGAATTAGAAATCTTGAAATGCTAATAAAATGGATTTGCAAAGGAAAAGTAATATATTTTTATGATCTTATGATTTTTATTATATATTTTTATTATTTTTGTATTTCACTTGATCACAATTAGTTTTGGTTTTATAACCTCTCTGAACATCCTCACTACAGATTCCTATGCCTTTATTAAATAAATATTTCACTCATCTCTGAAAAGTAGTTTGCATATGATGATAAAAAATTTAAAAATCAAAAACTTGTCTAAAAGAAATTGAGGTATGCCTGTCTTTTCAGTTAACTTGCACTATGATTCCCATAGCATAGTCTCTTCCATTTGCTGCCCAAAAAAGAAAAAACAAACAAAAAACCCAAATGTCAATACTGATTGCAAATGGAGTATGCTAAGCGAGCATTTTCACATTTGGTAACTTCTTTTTGACTCTTCACAAATCTGAATCCAGCCATCTAAAAAAAATTTTTTTTGTTCTTGGAAAGAATTTCAGAGAAAAGTACAGTTTTTAGTCTAGAGATGGTAATTATTTTTTCCCTGTGGATTCTGTGGGTTTTTACTCATGGTGCCTTTTCCCTCCTGTGCTAGGTTATTGTTTCATTGTGAGCTTATTCTCCTTGGAAAATTCTTGCTAGGAATTCTTTGAGGTCTAGGATGAGAGTGCATTTCTTCAAGAGGACATGAAATTGCTTCTGCCAGGTGTCTGGTGTGGGACCAATTTAAATTTGTCATATTGGGGTATTGTGGATCATGGAGATGATGTAAATTTAGGTTTGCAAACCCAGGGAGCACAGCTCCCTGAGAGATTACAACTCTTCAGGGATATTTCCTTCCTGCTCCACGCAGAGCCACAGTAGACTTCTGGCACGGTGGGGATGGAGGTGATCCTGGCGTAGGTTTATTTCTGACTTTCTCTTACCATAGGGTATAGTTCTTTCAGTTCCCAGATTTATGAGAACAAAGATCCTGTGAGAATCCTCACCTTGGGGCTTTGACTTCTGTCTTATGGTCCCCATTTAGTATTATAAAATAAAGATCAAATTACTCAGATTTCAGGCAGAACTCCCAGAATGCTTTTGTATCCCTAGGTTCTGACTTTTAACTGGATCTTGGATTGGCAATTCTTTACTAAACTATCAGATCTATTTTATCAAAAACTCTATTTGATTTTAGGAAGATTAGTTTGAATAACCCAGCATACCATAATTCTGGAGATGGAAGTGCACATAATTCTTACCATCTGAGCCACCCAGGCGCCCCAAAGTGCACATAATTCTTTATTAAATAATATCATAATAACTGCACAGAGACAGAAAACCATATACTTTATTTTTTAAATTTTTTTATTGTTATGTTAATCACCATACATTACATCATTAGTTTTTGATGTAGTGTTCCATGATTCATTGTTTGTGCATAACACAAAGTGCTCCATGCAGAACGTGCCCTCTTTAATATCCATCACCAGGTTAACCCATCCTCCCACCCCACTCCCCTCTAGAACCCTCAGTTTGTTTTTTAGAGTCCATCGTCTCTCATGGTTCGTCTCCCCCTCCGAAATCCCCCCCTTCATTCTTCCCCTCCTGCTATCTTCTTTTTTTTTTCTTAACATATATTGCATTATTTGTTTCAGAGGTACAGATCTGAGATTCAACAGTCTTGCACAATTCACAGCGCTCACCATAGCACATACCCTCCCCAATGTATATCACCCAGCCACCCCATCCCTCCCACCCCCACCCCACTCCAGCAACCCTCAGTTTGTTTCTTGAGATTAAGAATTCCTCATATCAGTGAGGTCATATGATACATGTCTTTCTCTGATTGACTTATTCCGCTCAGCATAACACCCTCCAGTTCCATCCACGTCGTTGCAAATGGCAAGATCTCATTCCTTTTGATGGCTGCATAATATTCCATTGTATATATATACCACTTCTTCTTTATCCATTCATCTGTCGATGGACATCTTGGCTCTTTCCACAGTTTGGCTATTGTGGACATTGCTGCTATAAACATCGGGGTGAAGGTACTCCTTCGGATCCCTACATTTGTATCTTTGGGGTAAATACCCAGTGGTGCAATTGCTGGATCGTATGGTAGCTCTATTTTCAAATTTTTGAGGAACCTCCATACTGTTTTCCAGAGTGGCTGCACCAGCTTGCATTCCCACCGAGAGAGAGGGGCAGAAGTTATATTGGAGCAAATTATACTTTATATATACTGAAGAACACACATAACTTATAAGATGAGTGGGTGTTTAGGAGACAAGGAGAAATGGTACACTAATGATGAAGTTTTACTTTTATTTATTTTTAAAGATTTTATTTATTTATCTGAGAGAGAGATCACAAGCAGGGGGGAGGGGTAGAGGCAGAAGCGGGCTCCCTGCTAAGCAGGGAGCCCGATGCAGGGCTCCATCCCAGGACCCCGGGATCATGACCTGAGCCGAAGGCAGACGCTTAACTGACTGAGCCACCCAGGCACCCTGATGAAGAGTGTTAAATTTTATTGTCTGTTATTTACTGACACAGATGTATTATAATCATGCTGTAACATTGTAACTTTATTTTTTCTCTTTGGAGTTTTTCATACTTTTTATTTTATATATTTGAACCAAATTATTAGATGTACACACATTTATTCTGTACATTTTCCTGCTGAATTGATCTCTTGTAATTTTGATGTGTCCTCTAAAACTCCAGCAAGGCTTTCTTCTTAATGACTTATTCTTCATTTCTGATATTAATAAAGCTATACCAGATTTTTCCATCCTACAACTTGCAGCCTTTTCTGTTTTCTTAGGTTTTAGATATGTTCACTTATAAATCGCATATAGTTGTGTTTTAATTTTATCCAGTATGAAAACATTGCCTTTTAATTTTAGTATTTTGCTTTATCTTTTAATTTTTATTTTTTGTTTCAAGTTTTTATTTAAATTCTAGTTAGTTAACCTACAGTGCAATATTGGTTTCAGGAGTAGAATTCAGTGATTCATCACTTACATATAACACCCAGTGCTCATCACAAGTGCCCTCCTTAATACCCATCAACCCATCTAGCCCATCCCCCACCCACTTCCATCCATCACCCCTCAGTTTGTTCTTTAGTTAAGAGTCTTTTATGGTTTGCCTTCCTCTCTTTTATTTTTGTTTCCCTTCCCCTACATCTGTTTTGTTTCTTAAATTCCACATATGAGTGAAATCATATGGTATTTATCTTTCTCTGATTGACTCATTTTGCTTAGCATTATACACTCCAACCACATCATTGCAAATGGCACGATTTCATACTTTTGATGGTTGAGTAATATTCCATTGTATATGTACTACATCTTCTTTATGCATTCATTATTGATGGGCATTTGGGCTCTTTCCATAATTTGGCTATTGTTGATAATGCTGCTATAAACATCAGGGTGCATGTGCCCCTTTGAATCAGTACTTTTGTATCCTTTGGATAAATACCTAGTAGTATAATTGCTGGGTCATAGGGTAGTTCTATTTTTAACTTTTTGGGGAACTTCCATACTGTTTTCCAGAGTGGCTGCACCAGTTTGCATTCCCACCAATAGCATGTGAGGGTTTCCCTTTCTCCACATCTTCACCAACATCTGTAGTTTCCGGTGTTGTTAATTTCAGCTATTCTGACAGGTGTGAGATGAATCTCATTGTGGTTTTGATTTGTATTTCCCTGATGCCAAGTGATGTTGAACATCTTTTCATGTGTCTGTTAGCCGTCTGGATGTCTTCTTTGGAAAAATGCCTGTTTTTGTCTTCAGCCCACTTCTTAACTGGATTACTTATTTTTTGGGTGTTGAGTTTGATAAGTTCTTTATAGATTTTGCTTTAAATTAATGACCTTATTGAGTGCTTTCTCTTTGTCCTGTATAGTCCTTATAATATTTTATCTACTTTTTGTCCTTTTTTGCACTGTTGATTATTTTTATAATTGTGTTTTATGGAGTAACTTCTTAGTTATATGTTCTTTTGTTATTCTTTCAATGACTACCAGGCATTCTTCTTTTATCAAAGTATGATATTAATGATTAATTTTATCCTTTTCCAAGAATACTGCAAGGACCTTATAAACCTTACTCTCCATTTACCCTTTTTCTGATATTATTTTCGTATGTTTTAATTCTCTATATATTCTATAAAGCTTTATTATTATTTTATAATATTGTTAATATTCATTGGGATTTACCCAGATTTTTATCTTTTCCATTGCTCTTCATAATGTCCTATATTGTAAAACTACCACCAAAGATCTTTTTTTTTTCTGACTGAAGATTACCATTTATTATTTCCTTTAGGGGAGTCTGTTGGCGAGGACTCTATCAGTTTAGTTTGAGCAAAAAATGTCTTTATTTCACTTTCATTTTTGAAAGATACTTTCTGGGTACATAATTTTAGCATTGTAGTTACTTTTTTCAACATATGTAATATGTCATTCTGGTCTTGTCTGGTTTCTATTTACCTATTGAGAAGTGAGATTTTCATCTAATTGTTGTCCCTTGGAAGGTAATTTGTCTTTTTTTCTCTAGGTTATTTTGATATTTACTAATTATCTTGTAATTGTCAGTTTTACTATGATGGGCCTGTTTTCCTTCCTAAATATCCTGCTCAGTGTTCATCCTGATTCTTGAATCAGTAACTTTATATCTTCAACAGTATTATAAAATTCTCAGCCATTAACTCTCCTTACAGTGTTTCTACTCATTTTCTTCTTTTCACCAATTCTAACTAGTTAACTTTTCTCATGATATCCCCTGCATCTTTTAATCTTCTGTATTTTACATCCTTTTGTTTCTCTGTGATTCCTTCTGTATAATTTTTCTGACTTATTGTACATTTTACTATTTCTGTCTTCATGTGTGTCTATTATTTTACCTATTTAGTTCTTCCTTTTGTTTACTGTATTTTTAAATTCTAGACTTTTTATTTGGTTTTATTTAAAGTTCAAATTCTTACTTGAAATTTTAATCTTATTTTTATATCATTCAACATAATAAGCATTGTTCATTTAAAGTCTGTGCCTGATAATTGCAAAATCTGAAGCCTCTATGGGTCTTTTTCTTTTGTGTGTTGTCTTTCTTCTATGTTGGCTTATCTCTTCATGTGATTAACTTTTTATTGTGACATTTATCTGCAAACTGGTTTGCAAAATAATTTGAGACCTCAGATGATAGATGATGTTAGCTCCCTAGAAGGAATTTAAATTGGGCTTTGTTTTTGTTGATTTCCTGCTAGGTCCCTAAGAACATTAGTCACAAGGATTGCCTTAATCAGATTTCAGAGACTAAGATCACTTGAAACTGAGCGGCGGTCATTATGAGGAACTATTAACTCTAGACTCTTAGGTTCCAAACCTTTGGAATTTTATTAGTCAGGGCTCAATGAGGAAAGCAAAACTACTATGAGTCATGAGATAAGAGAGTTATCAAAGGAATTTGATACCACCTTACACCAATTAGAATGGCAAAAATGGACAGGGAAAGAAACAACAAATGTTGGAGAGGTTGTGGAGAAAGGGGAACCCTCTTACACTGTTGGTGGGAATGCAAGTTGGTACAGCCACTTTGGAAAACAGTGTGGAGGTTCCTCAAAAATTTAAAAATAGAGCTACCCTATGACCCAGCAATTGCACTCCTGGGTATTTACCCCAAAGACACAGATGTAGTGAAAAGAAGGGCCATATGCACCCCAATGTTCATAGCAGCAATGTCCGCAATAGCCAAACTGTGGAAAGAGCCAAGATGCCCTTCAACAGATGAATGGATAAAGAAGATGTGGTCCATATATACAATGGAATATTACTCAGCCATCAGAAAGGATGAATACCCAACTTTTACATCAACATCGATGGGACTGGAGGAGATTATGCTAAGTGAAATACGTCAAGCAGAGAAAGTCAATTATCATATGGTTTCACTTATTTGTGGAACATAAGGAATAGCATGGAGGACACTAGGAGAAGGAAGGGAAAAATGGTGGGGGGGATTTGGAGGGAGAGATGAACCATGAGAGACTATGGACTCTGAGAAACAAACAGGGTTTTAGAGGGGAGGGGAGAGGGGGGATTGGTTAGCCCGGTGATGGGTATTAAGGAGGGTACATACTGCATGGAGCACTGGGTGTTATACAAAAACAATGGATCGTGGATCACCACATCAAAAACTAATGATGTATTGTATGGTGACTAACATAACATAATAAAATTAAAAAAAAAAAAAAAAGGGAATTTGACCTTACACATTTGTGGGAGAAGCTAAAGGATTGAAAGGTTTAAAGGAAAAATTGGAAGATCACAGAATCGCCAACCATTCCATCTGATAAGGCAAGCACATTCAGACAGCAAGTGGTATCATGAAAGGGAAACTGGTTGATAAGGCTACAAGAAATTCTTGCTTTTGTTGATCTGAAGACAAGAGTTTGGTGATGCACCGGGAATGGTTGTCAATTAATAAGAATGGTATAAGTGAAGAAGGACTGAATGTTGAACAGAAGAGATTGAGGGTAAGCTGGACTTCCAAACATCTTTGCATCTCTCACTCCACCTAATCATGATAATCCTCACAGAGTAATGGTTGACGCTTTGCTTCCATCTCCCTCATCTCTTGCAAGTTCCCATTTTTTGGTCAACTCCAAGCAGTACCAAACAGAAAGATATTTGGGGATATAAAGATTCCCCCTTAACAAAGTTGATAATAGAACTTTCCAGCACAAGTTTCCAAAACAAATGAAGGGTGTTCAGGATTCTCTATTCTTGGAACTCAGTAATGTTACCAGTGTGTGTCTTTTAGTTTTCCTACTAAATTTCTTGGTGGTTCTTCTTGGCTAAAGTTTTGATGTTCTCTTAATGTTATGGAATTTTTTTCCTAACATATCTGTGATTATTTCATGTCATTTGGAAGAACATTTTCCATGGGTCTCTCACTTTTCTATACATTTTGTGAACAGAAACACTAAGTGCCATTTGCTCCATAGTCTCTTTTACAAGTATTATTACATAACATACTTAGAATATACAGACAGTGTCTCCATTCAGAACAAAGAGCGAGTTTGCATACAGCTTAGAAAGGCAAGACAGTGTCTTCCCAACGTAAGAGACCTGCATACTTACTGCCTTATAAAAGATATGGGTTACTTAACCTCAGGTTATTCATTAGCAGGCATCCACCTGGGCCCAACCATGTCACCCTGTAGGATTCAGGAGAAAGGAGAAATGGTATAAATATTCTGATGCTCATGTAGCTTGCTGTGCCATGAGTATCAAAGGCTTTTATCTCTGACCTAGGAGACTTGTGTCTTCTGCCAGCATCCATAAAACCACGGCAGGCTAACTTCTTACCTTTAAAATAGGGTAAAATCCAAAGTTCACAGTTTCTAGCACTGCCCTTCTGTGTTTTATTTTTCTGCTGTTTTGTTTGCTTCTTGAATTCCTATCAGATGCTGTATTTGGTTTGCACACCTTCCAATTCTATGAAGCTTTTTCTCCCATTTGCCAATGATTCATCTTGTCCCCCATCATTTTATGAGACTTAACTGACTTATTCTTCTAAATTACTAGTTATCTTCTGATGTTGTCCATTATATTATTTAACCTTTTGATTAAATACACTAACAATTTAAATCTTCCCACAAATCCTCTTGTTTTATTTATTCTCTTTCATGGTAACATTAATTCAGGCTCTGATTGACTTCTTTACCAAGACCAATGCCCAAGGTGAGAGACCTTCCCAGGTAGATCCTGCATTTTTAAAGGACATAGTACTTGGGAGTTGAGTCTCTCTAACTTGGAATAAGAGATTGATGGCCGTAACTTTAAATATAGGGGGAGTGACATGAAATCAGAAGATTGCTGAGAATTATGATCTGCTGATAGTACCTTTTTTTGTTTTCAAGGATTTTTACACATTTACTAATTCAAAATAATCCAGTTTTATTTTAGTGAGAATTTTAGACAGGAAAGAAATAAAAGTGTTCACTCCATAATTCTTAATACCAAGTTAGTAGAAAACTTTTTCACTAATTTGTTTTGTAACAAATATGGTTTATTGAAATACAAAGAGGAAAAAAATGTCTTCAAAATAAATTATGAGTCCTAAGCTAGTGGTTCTCGATTTCTCTCTTTTTCTCCTATGCATTTATTTTACACAAGGTTAACATCTTTTGAGATTGGTATTGAGGATGGCCTGGATTTTGTATTAATAATGTGGCCCACTCTATTTCTTTGAGTGTAATAAAGTTTATTTTTCTAATAAGAAGAAAAAGGAGATAATTAGCAAACTAACCAAATTTTAAACTACTGCTGAGGCTCTCAGTCTCTGTTTTGTCTCCAATCACTTCAGCAGACATATGAGCATGGTCTGACAAACCAGGGAACTCTCTGTGCATTTAGCAGGGGTACACTGCAGTTTATGATCCACATGGAACTGCAGTGGTCAGCCATAATTATCCAAGTGGTTTCATAACTTGTCTACTGTTTTGGAATGAGCTGTACCTTACTTCTATGCTATTTGGTCCACTCCAAGAAAAAGTTCCCTTGGTAAGAATCTTACAAATGGATCTTTTTATTTTAATTTTTTACCTTTCTATAATAATTTAGTCAGGTTTTACTAGACCAGACAAGCAGGAGATGAGTTTTCCATACCTTTCTATTCTTGGCAGGAAAGCCCTGGGCTTGGTTACATTTCTGTCTTTTGGTGCTAATCCTGTAGGTTCTGTTTTTTTATTTCAACTGGATGAATTCCTTCAGTGTCAGGTCCATGAACACAGTGAGCTAATGGAGCTCCCTCAGATATGACCAAGACACAGATATGTAACTTGTTTGGTGCATTGCTTCCAAAATATCCATGTCCAAGCTTTCACGTTCTCCCAAGTATAAGTCGCTGCAAGGAAACCTATCATCCATATTTTCAGGTTGTCTTTTAATTCATTTTTGCCCAAATGGACTTAACATTCAGTGGACCTACTGGAAATCCAATGTTAGAGGCTAAAATGATAGGCTTTACAGCCAGAGCTCCTGGGTTTGAACTCTGACTCTACTATCTACTAACAAAGGAATGCTGGGGCAAATATTTAATATTTTCCACAACACTTAATGATTCAAAAGTTTTAACTCTTCCTAACTCCTATCAATAAAAATCTAAATATCTTAGTCTGTTTCAAAGCCCTCTGAAATATGACTCCATCAGATAATTCCTCAGCAAAAGTTGGGTTCCTTCCCATATTATAAATTCCCCTCAATTAAATCATCATTACTTCTAAAATGTTATTCCTTCTCCTTTTCACCCATCTAAACACTTCTCATCCTATATCCCAGTACAAATTATACTTCCTTCATGGAGTCCTCTAAGATTACTTGACCTTGTATTGACAACCCTTTTCTCTAAGCTCTTGGAGTGTATAAGTCAGTGCTTCATTATGTTACCTAATACAGATTTTTCAAAACATTCTTTTGTTTCCATCTTAATATGTCTATTTAGACAGAAAAAAGATGGATGTTAAAGCAAGTTAAGAAATATTTGATTAAATGATAGTTAAAATGTTGCTCAACTGTAAATAATGGCTGAAAGCTTCCCTAATCTGGAGAAGGAAGCAGACATCCAGATCCAGGAGGCACAGAAAACTCCCATCAAAATCAACAAAAGCAGACCCACACCAAAACATATTGTAATTAATATGCAGAATATGGTGATGAAGAAAAAATCTTAAAAGCAGCAAGACAGGGGTGCCTGGGTGGCTCAGTCCATTAAGTGTCTGCCTTCTGCTCAGGTCATGATCCCAGGGTCCTGGGATTGAGCCCTGCATTGGGTTCCCTGCTCAGCTGGGAGCCTGCTTCTCCCTCTGCCAGTCGCTCCCCCTGCTTGTGCTCTCTCTCTCTGATAAATACATAAATAAATAAATAAATAAATAAATAAAATCTTAAAAAAAAAAAAAAAGGTAGCAAGACAAAAGAAGGCACTAAATTACAAGGGAAAACCCGTAAGTCTAGCAGGAGATTTCCCAACAGAAACTTTGCAAGCCAGAAAGGAGTGGCATGATATATTCAAAGTGCTGAACGGGAAAAATCTGCAGCCAGGAATACTCTATCCAGCAAGGTTATCACTCAGAATAGAGGGACAGATAAAGAGTTTCTAGACAAACAAAAACTAAAAGAGTTCATTACAACTAAATCAGCCCTGCAGGAAATATTAAAGGGAATTTTTGAGAAAGTGTAAGTAGACAGTATAAAGGTAGGAAAAACAAAAGCAGTAAAAATGAATATTTCTGTAAGAAATCAGTGAAGGAATGCACAAAAAATACATAACATATACCTAAAACGTAGGAAGGAGAGGAAAAAAACAATGGGTTCAAACTTAAATGACCATCAACTTAATATAGACTGCTGTATACAGAAGTTAAATACAAACCTAATGGTTACTATACATAAAAAAAACACTAATAAACATGCAAAGAATAAAGAGAAAGAAATCAAAATATATCACTAAAGAAAGTCAGCAAAACAAGACAGACAGAAAGACAAGAAAGGACCAGAGAAAGTCTTCAAAAACAACCAGAAAACAAATTATAAAATGGCAATAAATACATATCTATCAATAATTAGTTTGAATGTAAATGGACTAAATGCTCCAATCAAAAGACATACGGTGACAGAATGGATTAAAAAAACAAAACAAAACAAGTCCCATCTATATGCTGCCTACAAGAGACTCATTTTAGACCTAAAGACACCTGCAGATTGAAAGTGAAGGGATGCAGAAATATCTATCATGCAAATAGATATCAAAAGAAAGCCAGAGTAGAAATACTTATGTCAGACAAAATTGATCTTAAAACAAACACTGTAACAAGAGAAAAAGAAGGACACTATATAATAATAAAAGGGACAATATAACAAGAAGATATAACAATTATAAATATTTATGCACCCAACATAGGAGCACCCAAGTACATAAAACAGTTAATAACAAACATAAAAGAACTAATCAATATTAATACAACAATAGTAGGGGACTTTAACACCCCACTTACATCAGTGGAGAGACCATCTAAACAGAAAATCAACAAGGAAACAATGGCTTTCAATGACACACTGGACCGGATGGATTTAACAGATATATTCAGAACATTCCATCCTAAAACAGAAGATTACACATTCTTTTCAAGTGCACATGGACCATTCTCCAGAACAGATCACATAGTAGCCCACAAAACCAGCCTCAACAAATTCAAGAAGATCAAAGTCATACCATGCATTTTTTTCTGACCACAATGCTGTGACCATAGCAATGCGACCATAGAATGACTTCTATGAAACTAGAAGTCAACTGTAAGAAAAAATCTGGAAAGATTACACAAATACATAGAGGTTAAATAACATGCTACTAAACAATGAATGGATCAACCAGGAAATCAAAGAATAAATTACAAAGTACATGGAAACAAATGAAAATGAAAACACAACAGTCCAAATCCTATGGGATGCAGGAAAGGTAGTCTTAAGAGGAAAGTTTATAGTAATACTGGCCTACCTCAAGAAGCAAGAAAAATCTCAAATAAACAACCAAACAATGCACCTAAAGGTGCTAGAAAAAGAACAATAAGCAAAAAATAAAAACAGCAGAATGAAGGCAATAATAAAGATTAGAGCAGAAATAAATGATACAGAAACTAAAAAACAAAAACAAAACAAAACAAAAACCAGATAAATGAAACCAGAAGCTAGTTCTTTGAAAAAGTCAATAAAATTGATAAACTTCTAGCCAGACTTATCAAGAAAAAAAGAGAAAAGACTCAAATAAATAAAATCACAAATGAGAGAGGAGAAATAACAACCAACACCACAGAAATGCAGACAATTATAAAAGAATATTATGAAAACTACATGCCAACAAATTGGACAACTTAGAAGAAATGGATAAATTCCTAAAAACATATAATCAACCAAAACTGAAACAGGAAGAAACAGAAAATTTGAACAGACTGATAACCACAAAGAAAGTGAATCAGTAATCAAAAAACTCTTAACAGGGGCGCCTGGGTTGCTCAGTTGGTTAAGCATTTGCCTTCGGCTCAGGTCATGATCTCTGGGTTCTGGGATCAAGCCCGAGTTGGGCTTCCTGCTCTGCAGGGAGTCTGCTTCTCTCTCTCTCTCTCCCCGCCCCCCGCCCCTCCCCACTGCTCTTTCTCTCTCTTTCTCAAATAAATAAAATCTTAAAACACACACACACAAAACAACTTTCAACAAACAAAAGCCCAAGACCAGATGGCTTCACAGGTGAATTCTACCAAACATTTAAAGAAAAGTTAATACCTATTCTTCTCAAATTATTCCAAAAAATAGAAAAGAAATCTTCCAAATTCATTCTATGAGGCCAGCATTATCCTAATACCAAAACATGATAAAGACACCACAAAAAAAGAGAACTACAGGCCAATATCCCGGATGAACACAGATGCAAAAATCTTCAAGACAGTAGTAGCAAACAGAATTCAACAATGCAATAAAATAATCATTCACCACAATCATGTGAGATTTACTCCTGGGTTGTAAGGGTGGTTCAATATTCACAAATCAATCAATGTGATACATCACATCAATAAGAGAAAGGATAAGAACCATATGATCATTTCAACAGATGCAGAAAAAGCATTTGACAAAGTACAACATCAATTCCTGATAAAAACCCTCAACAAAGTAGGTTTAGAAGGAATATACTTCAACATAATAAAGGCCATGTACGAAAAACGCACAGGGAACATCATACTCCATGGGGAAAAACTGAGAGCTTTCCCCTAAGGTCATGAACAGAACAAGGATGTCCATTCTCATGATTTCCATTAAACATAATGCTGGAGATCCTGGCTGCACCAATTAGGCAACAAAAAGAAATAAACAGCATCCAAATTGGCAAGGAAGAAGTAAAACTTTCACTGTTTGCAGATGACATGATACTATATATAGAAAACCTGAAAGACTCCACCAAAAAACTGCTAGAACTCATAAATGAATTCAGTAAAGTTGTAGGATACAAAAACCAATGTACAGGAATCTGTTGCATTTCTATACACCAATAACGAAGCAGCAGTTAAAGAAATTAAGAAAACAATACTATTTAAAATTGCACCAAAATAATAAGATACTTAGGAATAAACTTAACTAAAGAGGTGAAAGACCTGTACTCTGAAAACTATAAAACGCTGATGAAAGAAATTGAGGATGACACAAAGAAATGTAAAAACGTTCCAGGCTCATGGGTTGGAAGAACAAATATTATTAAAATGTCCATACTACCCAAAGCAATTCCTATAAAAATACCACCAGCATTTTTCACAGAACTAGAACAAATAATTCTATAATATGTGTGGAACCACAAAAGACCCAGAGTAGACAAAACAATCTTGAAAAAGAAAAGAAAAGCTGGAGGCATCACAATTCCAGACTTCAAGTTATATTACAAAGCTGTAGTGATCTAAAGAATATAGTACTGGCACAAAAACAGATACATAGATCAATGGAACAGAATAGAAAACTCAGAAAATAAACCCACAACTAGATGATCAATTAACCTTAACAAAGCAGGAAGGAATATCCAAAGGGAAAAGGACAGTCTCTTCAACAAATAGTGTAGGGAAAAGGGGACAGCAATGTCCAAAAGAAAGAAACTGAACCACTTTCTTATGCCATACACAAAAAGAAGTCCAAGATGGATTAAAGAGCTAAATGTGAGACCCAAAACCACAAAAATCCTAGAACATAGGCAGTAACTTCTTTGATATCAGTCCTCACAACTTTTTTCTAGATATATCTCCTGAGACAAGGGAAACAAAAGCAAAAATAAACTATTGGGACTACATCAAAATAAAAAGGTTCTGTACAGCAAAAGACACAATCAACAAAACTAAAGGCAACCTTTGGAATGGGAGAAGATATTTGCAAATGACATATCAATAAAAGGTTAGTATCCAAAATATATAAAGACCTTATAAAAGTTGATACCCAAAAAACAATCTAATTAAAAAGTGGGCAGAAGACATGAACAGATATTTCTCAAAGAAGACATTCAGATGGCCAACAGACACATGAAAAAATGTTCATCATCACTTACTATCAAGGAAATGCAAATCAAAACTACAATAAGTTATCACCTCACACCTGTTAGAATGGCTAAAATCAACAACATAAGGAACAATAAGTGTTGGTGAGAATGTGGAGAAAAAGGGACCCTTGTTCATTTTTGGTGGGAATGTAAACTGGTGAAGCCACTGTGGAAAAAAGTGTGGAGTTTCCTCAAAAATTTAAAAATAGAACTACCCTACTATCAGCAATTGCACTACTGGGTATTTACCCAAAGAATACAAGAACACTAATTCGAAGGGATACATGCACTCCTATGTTTATAGCAGTGTTATTTACAATAGCCAAGATATGGAAGTAGCCTAAGGGTCCATCGATTGATGAATAGATAAAAATGATGTGACATATATATACATATATATACACACACACATATATGTGTGTGTATATATATATATATATATATAATGGAATATATGTATATAAATATTCCATTTTATATATATATACATTCCATTATATATATATATATGGAATATATATATATATAAATATTCCATTTTATATATATATATATAATGGAATATTATTCAGCCATAAAAAGAATGAAATCTTGCCATTTGCAAGGACATAGATAGAGCTAGAAAGTATAATGCTTAGTGAAATAAGTCAGTCCAAGAAAGACAAATACCATATGATTTCACTCATGTGTGGAATTCAAGCAACAAAAAAAATGAGCAAAGGGAAGAAAACAGAAGAGACAAACCAAGAAACAGACTGTTAATTATAGAGAACAAACTGATGGTTAAAGGAGGGGATGGGTTAAATAGGTGATGGGGATTAAGGATGCACTTGTGGTGAGTACCAGGTGATGTATGGAATTGTTGAATCACTGTATGGTACACCTGAAACTAACATAACACCGGAATTAAAATAAAACATGGCAGTTTTGTATTCTTTTGTGGAATGTATAGTTATAAAGAGATGTCATCTAAAAGAAATGTTTGTGTTAGCCAAAAAAAGGCCATGAATTAAATGTTGCTTATCCATATCCTTCACAAACACAAGCATGAAGAAAATAATCAATGAAAATGTAAGATTTGGTGGTCTCTGAAAACCTTTCCCTTTAGAAATTCCACTGGTGCCTTTATCTTTGAATATGACCCTTTTGTATTTAGAATCTACCAAGGATTTCCCATCCTCCTTCAAAAAAAATCCCCAAATTCTATGCCATGGCTTAGAAGACACTGCTGATTTGTTCATCCTATTTTCTTGACCTTATCTTCCATCACCCTCCCTTTGATAACTATAATTTAGCCATAATGACCTTTCTAATCCTCAGAATCTGTCAACTTGGAACCTTTGTAGATCATTCTACCTGGAAAGCTCTCTCTTCTTCTTAAGATTGGTTCTTCCTCATCTTCAGGTCTGTTGAAAATTTAGACTTTCAGGTTTCCCTCAGAAATTCGGATTCATTAGTCTGAAGTGAGACACAGAAATTTGCATTTTAATAAGAACCCGGAGCAGTACTTATGGAGACAGTTCATGTACACACTTTGAGGAGCCCTAATTTCAAATTCTTTTTTTTTAAAGATTTTATTTATTTTAGAGAGAGAGAGAGACGGATAGCACATGCGGGAGGGTCAGAGGGAGAAAAAGAGAGAATCTCAAGCAGACTCCACACTGAGTGCAGAGCCCAATGCAGGGCTCAATCCCAGGACCCTGAGATCATGATCTGAACCGAAACTGAGAGTTGGACACTCAACCAACTGTGCCACCCAGGCACCCCCCAACTTTAAAATTCTTAAATGGTGCAACTGCAGTTCTTACAAGTACGGAGGAGACTTCCTCCACGTCCATGGGAGGAAGTCCTGGGAAAGACACTGTCACTGAGGACTCAGCTTTAGCTTGAAAGAAGTAACAAACCCACTATAAAATCCTACCTAATCAGCATTTCATACTGCACCTTGGTGACATCTACTTCTTCAATAAAAGATGCCTAACTTTTTGTGTTGACCAATCTCTCATCTCTTCCTACCAATGCTAAGCTGTCATAAGGAAGTTTTCTCAAACTGTATTTGATGCACCTTTGGATTTAAGGAAAGTAGTTCTTTTTACCATATTAAGTGTTGGCCTACTCATTCTCTGTTGGTTCAATTTCCCTTCTTCACTTGTTACTGTTATTATCTGTCCCTTCTTCAACAAAGCCTCTTGTATTTCTCCCAGGCCAATATAGAAACGTCCTTATTTGTTTGCTCATAGTACTTCATTCAGACCTCCATTACAATTTAATATCTCTATTAAAACTTAATGCAAAATTGATTTTAAAAGATTTTATTTATTTATTTATTTGAGAGAGAGCAAGTATGTGCCCGTGGGTGGGGGAAGGGGCAGAAGGAGAGGGAGAGGCAGACTCCTCACTGAGCAGGGAGCCTGAGGAAAGGCTTGATCCCAGACCCCAAGATCATGACCTGAGACAAAGGCAGATGCTTAACCAACTGAGCCACCCAGGTGCCCTTCAAAATTGATTTTTAATTGAAATCAAAATTATAGTAAAGACTTCCATGTAAGCTCTAACAGAGATCTTCCTATCCATTTTTATTCATTTGCCCTCATTTATAGATATTTCATCATAGCTTGGAACTCTATCTAATACTATAGTGTGCTTTATCCTTTTGTTTACAGTCTTTCTCTTCTCTTATAGTGTAAACTCCATGTGGGGAGGGACTTTATCCATTGTTTCCTGCTATCTCCCAGATTAGTGCCTAAGATATATAGTATAGGCTCAATAAATACTAAGTTAACAAATATTTTTAGCTCCTTGTTTTGTGATTTTTCCCTTTATATGTATTTTCTCTTTAGAAGCATTTTAGATTCTATTAGCATAACATAGTTCCTGGTGTGTGAAAAGTATGGAATAAATGCTTATTGAATAATTAAATGTTTTCTCTTTTTTATTTATTTTTTATAATGTTTTCTTTTTTACATATTTTATATATTTCGTACAACAGTTAAAGTAATGTAATCATTTTGTGTTATGTTTCTTTGATAAAAGTTGAATTTTCAACATTTCTGATTTGGTTGAGATGAGGCACGAGGCAGATGTGTCAGAGGACATTTTGATAACTGTCTGTCTCTAAAGATGTGACCAATGGGATGGCCTGGGTGAAGCTAGGAGATCCATTTTTCTTTTCCAAGTAACTGGGCACAAAATAAACACCTGCTTAATGGCAACTCAGTGGTCAAAAAGAGATTTTTTTTTTAAAGATTTTATTCTTTTATTATTTGAGAGAGAGAGTGTACAAGGGGGAGAGAGAAGCAGACTCCCCACCGAGCAAGGAGCCCGATGCAGGACTTGATCCTGGGACTCCAGGATCATGACCTGAGCCGAAGGCAGTCACTCAACCAACTGAGCCACCCAGGCGCCCCAAAAAGAGACCTTAAGATATTCAACTCAACCACAGAAGGCTTTGGAGTTCAAGGGAAAATTCTAAATTCAAGATTATCTTCACACTAACAGATGGAACTAAATAAAATAAAATAAGGTTTCTAAAAAGAGCATCAAGTAGAAATATGTTAATATCAGGCTGATATGCCTTATAGTTACGCTTTTTTGGCTCTTACACTGTTTTCAAGCTGACTGTATTAAGGCCCCCTGTACTAGAGATACCCAAGAGAGAGAGGGAAATGAGGTATGGACCCGCCCCCACTTTAGTCTAGCCTTTACTTCAAAACCAAGAGAAGTGCAAGTACAGAGAATCCTGGGAATCTGCCCTGGTTTTTCATCATGACTGATGTGGATGATAAAGAAGGATAATTTAAATTTGAGGAGAAATTGGAAATTAGTAAACACATGAAACTGGGCAGTATTATTAAGGATTGCCTTAACCGCTTCCCCACCTGTGGTCTTTCTGTGCTGACAGAGATATAGAGATCATCAAACCCCTTCTCACGCCGCAATCCCTCAGGTTGAAATCCTAGCCTCACTCTCCTCATGCTAGGACAAAGCCAGCCGAGTTCTCTCTAGGTAAGCAGTAACCACCGTGAGTGTACCTCTCTGTGAGGATGTAGTTAACCTGTTACCGGACCAACATAGCCACCTTAGCAGCGTGTACACCTCTTCTCTTCTTTTCCCAGCTCAGACTCTGCGACCAGAGTTTACAAATGTATGTATTTCAAACTTGTGCTTTCACTTTCTCACTGCGAGACTGTGAGTCTTAATTACTGAGCTGATGACAGCCCTGGTTTCCTGGTTTTTAAACTCAGTTTATTCTAAGAATTACATAAAAAAAATGTAAACGAATGAGTCTAGCACCTAACTGACTTCTTTATTTTTAAATCTATATTATTATTTCCCTTATTGTGAAAATGTCCCTATCAGTTGCTTGTTTCATCTTTTTTTTCTTTTTAGACAATTATCATATATGCAAGTGAGGGTGAAAAAGTGTGTAACTCCAAATCTACTTCATTTCTTATAAGCTTACATCTCTCTCTCTCTCTCGCACACACAATTTTTTCCTTTTTTTCTTTTTTTACAAATTCAAGAGAGTCCATTACCAATACTCTTTTTTTCACCTACTATCCCACGTAATGCAGTGGCCCTTCTAGAAATGAATTTAGTCTGAGAGAATGAAGGCACATCCAAGTGTACTTTCTTAGTTCCCAAATACTCCCACTAAGTAAATTTCTCAATTGGTAAATTAAGATTTTTCAAAGCTGTGAAAAGAAACTTGAGACTTATGGTTGCACATTTTGGTACATGTGAAATAATTTTTTACTGCTACTGTCATCAGAATCATGAAAGGTTTTGGAGTGTGTCTGGGATGGAAACTACTCTTACCCTAGGGAGGAAGTACAGAGTGTACTTTATGTAAAGTCTATTGCTTCAATTCTTATGCTTTGCTTTCTGCCAGAAAATGAGGTAGTTTGCCATTGAGAAGGGACTGTCTAAATGTGGCAAATGCGCTAGGCTCAGTAAACAAGAACATGACTCTAGTCTGAGCTTCAAAGAGTTGAGAACCCATCTACTAGAAGAAATAATTAACAGTGTTAAAATTCAAGAGCATTTGCACTCAGTTCTAAGATTTTTCTCATTCTTGTCCTAATTTCTATCACATGTGCACCAACAACTGTGTGAATCTCTGCAGTGCCCTCTGGCCAGCATTCAATGCTAAATAATGATGTAATATATATATCATGATTTCAATTTTATGATCTCACAGAATGAACACCTGTTTAGTGAGAGAACTGAAAAACTAGCCTATTAAATATTTTGTTTGCTTGTTTTTTCTGAAATAGCTTGGTGGCTTAATGGAGTATGAAAATGAAAAAAAATTGCAGAATTTCTTAAGTGCTCATCCATCTAATTTATACATGAAAAGACTAATTCTTGAATAATCTTTAAATAATACAAAGTACACAGAAGAACTTCCGGCTGGGTATAGTACCCCCGTAATGTCAACACATCAGCAAATTATCCTTTGCATGTACTTCATAAGTCACATGATCCTTGTTTAATAACTCTTGTCTATTGGATTCTTAACTCCGGAGATTTCACTAGGGAACATTTCTAGTTAAAAATAGCTCAGTAACTTATAGATTTTTCTGTTTAGCCTGGAAGAAGTTCTGATTTACTTAAATCAATGAGAGAATTAGCATTGAGTGTTTTGTACACTTAACAAACGAAGCAGAAAAGTTGGTATTCTTTCTGGCAATTTTTTTAGTGATGGTCTTGTTTGTGAGCTTTACTCTTTCAGTAAATTAAGACTCTCTGGCTATGTGGGTGACCCCAACTCACTCAAGATTTTACTTGGCCATCAGTTCTCTAGCACTTTGGTTGTGGGAAGATTCTTCCCTGTGATGGAAACAGAGTGCTCCAGATCAATGAAAGCACCCTTTCTAGTATACCGTGGCCACCACTCCTCTGTTATGTTAAGGATCAATGGAATCTGACACACTGTTTCTCAATCTCAGGAGAGTCGTATTGCCAAACGGTTGAAATGTGTAAGGAACAGCTGTGGAGAAGAAAAGAATGGGGTGGCTGTTTAGTCCAACAGCGAGTCTTAGGTGACAATTCCTGTTGGGCTCCTAAAAGCTGTTTCTCTCTGGTCTTGTTATTCACTGTGAATGTGGGTCACAGAAGCAATGGCATCTTCTATTCACACAGCCTGAAGTTGAAGTCCAGCTCCTTGTTTGTCTAGCATATAAACAGGACACATTGCTTTCTCTGCATGGTGTAACTTCATTGAAACATTATATTCTGTCAGGTAAAGGTCTCTTATTTTTCCTTCCTATTCATTCAGCAAGCACTTCACCTCAGGCACCATCTGGTGGGTAATAGGTACTATAAGGGGAAATGAAATAAGCAATAAAAATGGCTTATATTTATTGAGAGTTTATTATGGGCCAGGCACTTTCTAAGCTCTTTACATGTATTAACTCATTTAATATATCTATGAGGAAGGCATATTATTGTGCCAGTTTTATAGATGAGAAAAGTCATTCACAGAGGGGGTTAGCCAATGGTAGAGCTGACAGGTGAACCCTGATAATCTAACCTAGATCCTGTGCTCTTTACTACAGAGTGGCTGTTTGCTCTAATTCTAGGGGTTAAGAATCCATATTCTTGAGGCAGTAGGAAAGTGATTATTAGAGTCACATGAGCATTTTTTGATCTGTCTGTAAGATTCAGTGAGCTGTACATTCATGATATGTGCATTATGGCTTCAGTGCATGTGATGGACTGGAAGTTTGTGTCTCCCCAAAATTGATACTTTGGCATCCTAACTTCCGGTGTGATAGTATTAAGAGGTGGTAATTTGCAGAAGTAGTTAGGTAAAAAGGGCGAAGCCCTCATGAATGGGATTAGTGCCCTTTTAAAAGGGACCCCAAATAGCTCTCTATTCCTCCTTCACGATGTGAAGGTACAAGGAGAGCTTAGCAGTCTGCAACCTACAAACAGGTCCTCACCAGAACCTAAACATGCAGACACCTTGATCTTGGATTTCCAGTCTCCAAAAATGTGAGAAATAAATGTCTGTCATTAATAAGTCACCCAGTCTATAGTACTATTACTGTGGCCTGAAATGACTAGAACTGTGCACAATTTAAAGCTGAAAAAGAATCATGTGAGTAAGGCTATGACAACATAGAACAACCTATGTGCCTAAATGCTGGGGCAAAGCTTTAAAATGAAGGCTCTAAAAGCTATAATAAGGATGTCTGTGTGCATGTTCCTAATCAATGCTATCACTGTTGAAACCAGACATGCTTAGAAATCTATCCATTAGTACATATGTTTCACTATCAAATCTATGATGTCATTCTTGTTAGGAGGAGGCACAAGTAAGTTTACCTTAACCACTTTGAGAAACTAAATCAATTTATGTGATTCAGGTTTTAAAATTTGTATGAATCCTCACTTTAATCTAGACCTGGGCATCCTTAAAGAGCTCTGTGCTCACTCTTATCTGTAGGTCAGATCTTACAGTGGGAATTGCAGTCACTGAATTGGGGAATGTAAATGCAATGGGAGTAATTGAATCCCACAGTAGTGGGGGGCCAAGTGGCAGTACTCACCCATCAAAGGCAAGATGGACATGGTTACCATAATGAACAACAGAAGCAAAGCAGCAATCAGAATACTCTGACTCGGGGCGCCTGGGTGGCTCAGTCGTTAAGCGTCTGCCTTCGGCTCAGGTCATGATCCCAGGGTCCTGGGATCAAGCCCTGCATTGGGCTCCCTGCTCAGCGGGAGCCTGCTTCTCCCTCTCCCACTCCCTCTGCTTGTGTTCCCTCTCTAGCTGTCTCTCTCTCTGTCAAATAAATAAATAAAATCTTAAAAAAAAAAAAAAAGAATACTCTGACTCGTGCAGACCTATGGTTCTGGCTAGTTAATCATGGCGTTCCTAAAAGTGAAATAGTTAGGAAGACTACTAAATTCTTACTCGATCTTTATAAGCAAAAATATTTTAGGTCAATGAACGAAAGTCTAACTTGAGTCATAAAAACAGAAAGTCACAGCCCCTCAATCAGTTCCCAGACTTGAGTCAGTTTATAAAACCAGAACCTCTTGAATGAAGGGGAAGCTGGGTCCCCTTGAGGAAGGATCCCAGTATACTGCCAAAATTTATCCTGTTAATCTTTCTCCCAGACTTCTCCAAAGGGACCTATGGCCTTTTACCAGGGCAACTGTCCATTGGCGAAAGACAAATAATCAGAATTTTCAGGGATTGCTGGATACTGGCTCTGAACTGATACTAATTCCAGGGCACCCAAAATATCACGGTGACCCACCAGTCAGAGTAAGGGTTTCTGGAGATCAGATGATCAATGGAGTTTTAGCTGAAGTTTGTTTCACAATGGGCCCAGTGGGAACATGTCCTGTGGTAATTTCCCCAATTCTGGAATGCACAATTGGAAGAGCCATACTTAGCAGCTGCCAGGGTCACCACATGGTTCCCTGACCTGTGGAGTGAAGACTATTATGGGAAAGGCCAAGTGAAAACTACTAGAACTATCTCTACCTAGGAAAAGAGCAAAACAAAAACAATACTGCATTCTTGGAGGGACTGCAGAGATTATTGCCACCATCAGGGACTAGAAAGATGCAGAGGTAGTGATTCTCACCATGTCCCTTTTCAACTTGCCCATTTGGTCTATGCAGAAGACATCTGGATCTTGGGGAATGACAATGAGTTGTCGTAAGCTTAACCAGGTGGTGATTACAATTTCAGCTGTTCCAGATGTGGTTACATTGTTTGAGCAAATTAACACATCCTCTGGTATGTGGTATGCAACTATTGATCTGGAAAATGCCTTTTTTTCTCCATCCTTGTCTGTAAGGGCCACCAGAAGCAGTTTGCTTTCAACTGCTGTGGCCAACAATACTCCCATTGTTTTCCTATTTCAGAAGTATATTAATTCTCAAGATCTAAGTCGTAAATTAGCTCAAAGGAATACTGATTGTCTTTTCCTTCCACAAGAAATCACACTGACCCATTATATTGATGATATTATAAGACCTAATAAGTAGGAAGTAGCAATTACTCTTGATTTATTGGTAATACATCTGCATATCAAAGGGTGGGAAATAAATATGACAAAAATTCAGAGGCTTTCATCACTGAAATTGCTAGGGGTCCAGTGCTGTGGGGCATGTCAAGATATGACTTCTAAGGGAAAGAATAGTTGTAGCATCTGGCTCCTCCTACATCCAAGAAAGAGGCACAATGTTTAGTGGGCTGCTTTGGTTTTTAGAGGACACTTAATTCCTCACTTGGGCGTTTTACTCCAACCCCATTTACTGAGTAACCCAAAAAGCTGCTAGTTTTAAGTGGGGCCCAGAACAAGAGAATGCTTATAATAGGTCCAGGCTGCCAGGCAAACCGTTCTGACACTTGGGACATATCATCTAGCAGTTCCAATGGCATTTGATGTGTCAGTGGAATAGGGGTGCTGTTGGAGCCTTTGGCAGGCCCCTACAGGTGAGTCACAGCAAAGGCCTTTAGGTTCTTGGAGCAAAGCACTACCATCTTCTGCAGATAACTACTCTCCTTTTGAGAACAGCTCTTGGCCTGCTACAGGCCTTAATGGAGACTCAGTGCTTGACCGTGGGTCACCAAGTTTCCATGTAACCTGGGCTGTCTATAATGAACTGGGTGTTATTGACCTAGGAGCACAACAGCACCACATCATCAAATGGAGGTGGTATATAGGAAATGGTGCCAGGGGGTGTGTTTAAGGTACACGTATGGTACATGAAGAAGTGGCCCAAATGCCCTAGTCCCCACTATTATTGCATTAATTTCTCTCTCCCACACTTAGGGCTTCATGGGACATTCCCTAAGATCATTTGACAGAGGAAAAAAAGACGTGAGCCTGGTTTACAGACAGTTATGCTTGATATGCAGGCAACACCAAAAAGTGGACATCTGCAGCACTACAATCCCTTCCTCGGACATCCCTGATGGACAGATGTGAAGGGAGAGTCTCCCAGTGGGCGGAACTATAGCAGTGAACCTTATTGGTCACTTTTCTTGGACGGAGAAATAGTCAGATGTGTGATTATATACAACTTCATGGGCTGTGGCCAATGGTTTGGCACGGTCAAGGATCTGGGAGGAGCATGATTGGAAAATTGGTGATAAGGATAACATGATAAGGAAATTTGGGGAAGAAGTATGTAGATAGTTCTCTCAGAATGGGAAAAAATGAAGATATTTTTGCATGTGAATGCTCATCAAGAGGTGACCTCAACAGAGAAGTATTTTATTTTATTTTATTTTATTTTTTAAAAGATTTTATTTATTTATTTGACAGAGAGAGACACAACAAGAGAGGGAACACAAGCATGGGGAGTGGGAGAGGGAGAAGCAGGCTTCCCACGGAGCAGGGAGCCCGATGTGGGGCTCCATCCCAGGACCCTGGGATCATGACCTGAGCCGAAGGCAGACGCTTAATGACTGAGCCACCCAGGCGCCCCAACAGAGAAGTATTTTAATAATCAAGTGAATAAAATTACTTGTGTAGATACCAGTCAGCTTCTTTCCCCAGACACTCCTGTTACAGCCCAAAGAGTTCATGGACATAAAGGTGATGGTGGCAGAGATGGAGATGATGCATGGAATCAGCAGCATGAACTTCCACTCACCAAAACCAACCTAGCTAGAGCTGTTGCTGAGTGCTCAACCTGCCAGCAGTGAAGACCAATACTAAATCCTGGATAGGACATTATCACATTATTTCCCAAGATACTCAGCCAGCAACCCGGTGCCAGGTTGATTACACTTGACCACATCCATCATGTAAAGGATAGCATTTTGCTCTTACTGGAATATACTCTGGATACAAATTTGCCTTCCCAACAAGCAATGTTTCTTCCATATGTAGATTTACAGAATGCCTTACCCACCATTATGGTATTCTACACAGCATTACTTCTTTTTTAAAGTTTTTTTTTCTCAGCATTGCTTTTTAAATTTTTTTTAAAATATTTTATTTATTTATTTGAGAGAGAGAATGAGATAGAGAGAGCATGAGAGGGGGGAGGGTCAGAGGGAGAAGCAGACTCCCCGCTGAGCAGGGAGCCCGATGCGGGACTGGATCCCGGGACTCCAGGATCATGACCTGAGCCGAAGGCAGTGGCCCAACCAACTGAACCACCCAGGTGCCCTCTCAGCATTGCTTTTGATTAAGGAACTTCATAGTAAATAAAGTGTGGCAATGGGCCCATGCTCATAGAATTTACAGGCCTTAGCACGTCTCCACCATTCTGAAGCAGGTGGCTTAATAAAATGGTGAAATGGCCCTTTGAAGACTCAGGTACAGTGCCACCTAGCTGGACTACAGCAAGGTTCTTCAGAATGCTGATATGCTCTGCATCAGGATCCACTATATGGTGCTGTTTCTCCGATAGACAGGATTCACAGGTCCAGGAATCAGAGGTGAGTGGCACTACTCACTCTTATCCTCTAGTGACCCACGAGTAAAATTTTTGCTTCCTATTGCCATGACCTTATGCTCTGCTGGTCTTAGATCCAAAGGAAGGAATGCTTCTACCAGGAAACATAAGAGTGATTGCATTGAACCCAAGGTTAAGACTGCCTGTAGGCCATTTTGAGTGTCTCATGCTTTAGAACCAACAAGCAATGAAGGGAATTACTGTGTTGGCTGGGTTAATTGATTTCTAATTACTAAGGGGAGATTGGACTACTTCTCCACAACAAAGATAAGGATTATGTCTGAAATACAAGCTATCTCTTAATATGTCTATTAGTATTAACAACCCTGTGATTAAAGTCAGTGGAAAAGTGTGACACCCAATCCAAGCAGGACCACCAGTAGCCCCAGACCTTTCTGAAATGAAAGTCTGGGCCCCCTGACCAGGTAAAGAAGCAACTGAGATGTTTTCAGAAAACAAAGGGAATACACAGTGGGTAGTACAAGAAGGTAGTCATAAAAAAGTTACCAAGTAACTACAGAAATGAGGACTGCAGCTGTCATGAGTATTTCTCACTTATTTTGTTACAAATGTTTGTGTGAATAGAATATAAATATAAGTGTATTTTATGTATCTTTGTTTTCTTCCCTCTTATTCCTTATCATGTAACATAAGATGTATTGACTTTATATCATAATATTTAAATATTGTTAATTTTAAATCGTAGTATTTAAATCATGGGATATCAAGAAGAGTAAACATCATTCAAGAACTTTATCTCCTTTTTTGGAGAAGGAGTTAGGGTACTTTCAGTTGTACGCAGGATAGTTGCATCATGTTAAGTGGAATTACGACCTTGTTATTATCTATATTTGGAGATTAAGTATCATTTAAGGAGATGCACATGGGTGCCCAGTAACAAAGGGTGGACTTGTGATGGTTAATTTTATTTGTCAACTTTACTTGGCTGTGGGGAGCTGAAATTTTGGTCAAACATTACTCTGGGTGTGTCCATGAGGGTGTTTTTAGATGAGATTAATATTTGGATCCATAGACTGCTCTCCTTAATGTGAGTGCCCTCATCCAATCAATTGGAAGCCCAAACAGAACAGAAAGGGTAGCACTATAAGATGAAATTTCTCCTGCCTGACTACTCGAGCTGGAACATTGGTATTGGTCTTTTTCTGCCTTCAGACTCAAACTGAAACGATAGCCCATGAGTGTGGAGCCTGTCAGCTTTCAGACTGGAACTTACACCATTGGCTCTCCTATTCTCAGACCTTCAGATTTGGCCTGGAACTAAAACCATACCTTTGGCTCTTTCGTGTCTCCAGCTTGCCAACTGCAGATGTTAGGACTTCTCAGTCTCTATAACTGCATGAGCCAATTTCTTATAATAAATCTCTTCCTTATAATAAAATCACATATAACTATAGTTATATATTAGTGACATATATGTGTGTGTATATACATGTATATATAGTTATATACACTATTGGTTCTGTTTCTTTGGAGCAGAGAACCAGACTAATTCTCTAATACACTCCTATTACCTTCATTACAGAGACGAGTCTGAGAAAATTTAAGCACCTTTAGCCACACTAAACCTAGTAAGTGGCCATGTTGGGACACACCCAGGTTTGTCTGGCTCTAATGTCCATGCTCATATCCCCTGTGCTATACTTGAGTTCTGCTTATGGACCAGTAAAGACCCAAAGGAACTATCCTCCATATCTCCTGCTGACGCTTCATCGCCTGTTTCTGAATTTTGTGTTTTAATTGTTGTTGCTGTGTAATAATTATCCCAAAATTCAGTAGCAAAAAATAGCAATTGCTTTATTTTGCTAATGATTTTATGGTTCATGAATCTAGAAAAGGCTCGACTAGGCTACTCTTTCATGGGATCTCTCATATGGTTGAAATTAGTTGTCCCCTAGGGTTGCAGTCATCTGAAAGCTCAGCTGGATTGAACATTTAAGATGGCTCAGTCATATGACTGGCAGTGGACTTTGGCTACTGGCTTAGTGCTCAGCTGGACCATCGGTCAGGACACCTCCCTGCGTCCGTTCCAGCATGGTCATACTGGAGTTGTGAGCAGGCCGTAAGAACTGGGTGGAGCCACAGGGTCCTCTTTGGCCTACTCTTGCAAGACATGGACCATCACTTCCTCTGTAGTCTGTTGGTTACAAATGCATCACTGAGGTAGGGGCGCATTCAGGGGAGGGAACAAGGACCCCTCCTTCTGACAGAAGTGTCAAAGAATTTGGGGGTGTGTTTTTAAAACATCATGCATTATGATCCTAGGAATCAGGTATCTCTAAGACATGACGGAACCTAAGAAAGTGGACTTTGAAATGAGGTTATAATTTGAACCTTCCTCCAACACTTATTATCTGCATAAGCTTGGAAAAATTATTTAAAGCCGCTGGCCAGGGACCTCCTCTGAAAAAGGAGAAGGTTGATACCTATTTTGGAGCTAAAATTAGTACATATGCCTGGTATTCAATTAACATTAGAATAGTGTTTTCACACCTTCTTTACTTTTCTCACTGATTTCTACTATTTATTTATGCATAATTTAAAGACATATTAGGATCTGACAGGCAGTTTTGATTTTTTTCCCTTTTTACTTAATAGTAAAGATACCACAAACTCAATCTATGTATTAAGCCAAAAAGAAAGTTCACTGTGGCCCGAAGAACAGGCATTATAAGTCATGGTAGTATTATCTAGTATCTCTTTTCTGTCTCTCTCATGTCCCTGCTCCTTAACATCAGGCAAAAACTTACAAAATATTTAAATAAGTGCAGTCTCAGAACTTGTCAGGTCAAATCAGATCCCTGGATGTTCTATTCTGGTGAAACTTACTTTTTCCCGAGTTTGAGTTACTGATCAAAAGTTTCATTGTATTGGGACCAAAAGGAGCCTATTATTATAGAATTCAAACATACACACACACACACACACACACACACACACACACGCACACACACACAATTTTAAGCAAATGAACAAATCTAATTTGGAGAGCAAAAGCATGTAGAAGACAAAAGCCAGGGTCTCACATGGAGTAACCCGAATCCCCCATGTGGAAGTCATTTAAACGTAACTTTTTCACATGGTAGGGATGAAAACATTCTTCTGCTGTGGAGTTTCATAAAGCATGTCAGGCTTCTTTTTGCACTAGGCTTTTACACATCTGTCAATTGGAGAAGTTAACCTCTCTGCTGTTTTGATGAGAGAAAGATAAAAATCGAAGTCCTGGTGATTTTATAGGAGTGCTGGCTGCTTGTGTCTTTGGCTATCTCTTGCACTCCTTTGGTGTGAAGACGTCCCCGATTCAAAACAGATGTGGTCCCCTTGGCATGGCCTGCTAAATACCACATTGCTTGTAGAGCTCTGGGGCTCACAAGGTGCCCTCATGGAGCTGGCCATGACCCAGAGCTAGTTTTTCTGCCCAGCAGCAAATATGGACAGACACCTGATGAGTTTTCAAGAGAGTCTCACAACCAGGTGTCTAACTGAGTAGACAACAGATAATCACACTTGATCCTCCGAGATTGTATGTCCTCTACTTACCCCTCTAACCTCCCTGCCCTTTTTAAGTGTAAGTCACATTTCTGTAGTGTTGACTCCTGTTTTCCACCCTTTTTTAGGTTAAGTCCAAGGGATAGCTATCTTTGCATAATCTAAATTTCAAGCTTTTAGTTAGCTGTTCTTTAGTTTAATGAGCAATACCTGTTTAGAAACTTTCTCTGAGTGTGCCTTGGAGTATTTTCTAGGGCAAATGGAATTCTGCCTTGAAAACTGGAAAGCAGTTTTCTTCTTTCCATGTGGGGAGGGGAGGAGGGAGTTGCCTACGGAGCTGCATATTTAAGCAAGCAAGTTTTTAGAATAACTTAGGACTTATTCAGTTTCCATTAAGAATATCTAATTATAAGTAATTACCCTATACTAATTTAATTCCATCCTCTTGAACCTTATTAGAACAACAAACTTAACCACATGCATTTTCTTAAGTGGACCCTTGCACTTTGGAGGAAAAAAAAACTTAACAAGATTGATATGACTTGCATGGGAAAGAAGGGGATTAACAATAATTGAGCATTTTCTGCAGTCTCCTCTCCCTTCCATTAGAGGTGAAATATAAGTAGGTGTTTTAAAAAATGAATTCACAGTAAGGAATTTAAGGAGATTAGCTCGGTTTTAATAGATGGCCCTGCCCTATTTAAAAATTAATACCAGAAAAAGGCAAACAATTTGTTTTAGTATTTGACTAAACTTTAAATGTGTTAGAAATTAAATTATTAAGGTCAAATGTTGACAACAGACTGAAATAATAAGAATTGATATTAATTTTCTTTTTGTATACTGGAAGTATTTGAAGAGGTAAAGTGTTTTTTTGTGAATATGAAAAATGAACTACATACTTTTAGAGTGGTTATTCTTCAAACATAGCACATTTTTTTTTTAAAAAAAAGCAAAGAGCTTCATTGTTTTTCTGCATATAAAAGTAATATACTTGCAATATTAAAATCCACATGGAACAAAATATATAAAGAAAATATAGAAATCACCAATACATTTATCACACAGATTTTATAACTATTAACATGTGGATATATTTCTTCCCAGATTTTTTTTCTATATATGAGGAATACCTTTATGTAATTGTTATTAAAGCATAGCAAGATACAGAAAGTGAACACATAATCAGTAATCTAGCGACAGAAAATTTTTGGAACTCCAGAAGTTCTCCCATAACTACCCCTCTCTACCAAGAGTAAATTCTCCAATTCCTAACACCATTAAGGTTTTCTTGTTTCTGAATTTTATATAGATGGAATCATACATTATGTATTCTTTTATGTTGGCTTATTTTGTATAAGATTATGTTCATAAAATACATTCATATTGTTATTTGTCATTGTAATTGGCTTATTCTCATTGATATATGGATATATATATATATATATATATATATATATATATATATAATTGCATTATGTAAATGTACCACACTTTATTTAACCATTTTGCCATTTGGTTGTTTCATGTTTGGGGCCTTGAAATTTTAGTGCATGCTTTATGATGGAACTTATGGACATGTTTCTGTTTGATATATACCTAGAAGGAGAATGGCTGGCTGGTTTCTAGGGGTATATATATATATTAAATTTTTTTAATAAGCAGTCAATGAATTTCCAAAATGACTATAATAATTTACACTTTCCCTGGCAATACATGAGAGTCCCAGCTGCTCTCCTTCTTGCCAACACCTGATATCAAATAATTGTTTTTAAATAAAGTTGAAATTGGGCACCTGGGTGGCTCAGTGCCTGCCTTTGGCTCAGGTCATGATCCCAGAGTCCCAGGATCGAGGCCCACATCAGACTCCCTGCTAAGCAGAGAGTCTGCTTTTTCCTCTGCCCTTCACCCTGCTCTCGTGCTCTCTCTCACTCTCTCTCTAAAATAAATAAATAAAATCTTTAAAAATTTTGAAATTAATTCTCTAGATGTACTTTGGTAGCCATATTTCCTACCTAACCATATATCTTGGATATCTTACCATGTCAATAAACAAAGAAATCATCATCATTTTAAATTTCTGTGTAATAATCTTTCATATGATGTATCTAAATATGTGTAATCAATTCCTTATTGATGATTATTTCTACAGAATTTTAGTTTTTCATTTTATGAACAAAGTTGATTATGCAATTCTTTGTATGCATAGTTCATAATTCAATATAAGTCTTGTCAACAAATTGAATCACTCATTTGGTGCCCTGTGTTCTTCATCACATTCAAGTGCCAGAAATCCAGCATCGCTTATTATTTCATTTCTGCTTCTTCTTGGTTGCAGATGAAGTCTGCTAGTGAAAATCAGGACAGAAAAACTGATTTCACAGCATATCCATAATCATTGACATCTCATAGGCTCTCAAACTCTTCTATTTGGCAATACTTCCCCTCTCTATACGTTATTTTAAATCTTCAGCCTCCCTGAACCACCAAATCTTTCCCCACGTCCCTCCAGGTTCTCTGAAGATGACTGAACCTCTCAGTTCATAGTGAATATAGTAGCCATCAGCATGTAATATCCTTAAAGTGATTTCCACTGCCAAAGGGAAACACACACACACACACACACACACACACACACACACTGGCCTGCTTGCCTTCACTTCTCTGAAAATAAAGAAGCCACTCTCCTACATTCTTACACTTCTCTACTGAAGGTCAGTTCTGGCAGCTAAACTTTAGATCTCATTGTCCCACTTTTTTTTTGACCAATCCTTTTCTCCCCTTCCTTTACTATGTCTGCTGGCCAGTCTCCAAGTGTATTAATTGATCTGGAGCCTTATTAATTCCCTTCCTCTTGAATTTCCCTTTTTGTTCTTTTCTTCTCTACTCTTTTTCCTTACTGTCTGTCATGTTCTCTTCTTTTTCTCAACTTCTCTAATTTTTCCTTCACATTTCTGTTTTCATGTTTTCCTTGGGTTTTCTAAGTCTTATGGTTTCAATCACTATCTCTCTGTAAGCATCTTCCAGATTCATACAACCAAACTAGTTTTTTTTTTTCTTAGCTTTAGGCTCTTCGACAAGCGTCTATTTGTCAACCAGTATCAATATCTCAGAAACAGTACAAAATTGACGTGTCGATTCGCTCTTCCCTCTCCACTAACACCCGTCTTCCTATCCCAGTAACCGGCATGCTATTCACCTAGGGGTAATTTAAAATGATAAAAGTGACCTAGTATGTGGTCATTATATCTCAAATCTACATTCTTCTCATCATCTCAACAGCCATTTCCTACCCAAGCCACAATCACCCCCCAATAGATGTGGAAACCATGAGGGCTGAGGCGTAAGTGCTTTATTCATCATTTTGCCCCAGTGCTTGGCACAGTGCCTGACACTCAATAGGTAGTCTAAAATGTAGATCTAGGGGCGCCTGGGTGGCTCAGTCGTTAAGTGTCTGCCTTCGGCTCAGGTCATGATCCCAGGGTCCTGGGATCGAGCCCCGCATTGGGCTCCCTGCTCAGTGGGGAGCCTGCTTCTCCCTCTCCCTCTGCCCACCCCTCCTCATGTTCTCTCTCTCTCTCAAATAAATAAATAAAAATCTTTAAAATAAAAAAAATAAATAAATAAAATAAAATGTAGATCTAGTCACCACTATCGCATGCTTGGACTTCTAAGGCTATTTATCAGATGATTTGAGGTTAAAAAATAATTTCTTTTTGAAAGTCTTCCCTGATCTTTAAAGTAGATCAAATCCCTAATTACAGACTCTTTATATATATATATATATATATATATATATATATATATATATATATACATCTTACCATGTATAAATGAATCTCTTTTTTAACAGTGTTCCAGGTATAATTTATATTATTTTCGATGAGTGATTAACTGATGGCTCAAACATTAGATTCGATAGGGGAAGGGAACTTTTTGTTTTTGCTCTCCATTCTGCCCACATACTTTGCATATGAGTGAATGAAGGAAAAATAAAGAAATTCTAAGAAGTAGTTTTCTACACTGAATACTCTTTCTTTAGATTTTTATGCATATTTTCAATTTCTTCTATTTTAATTAATTTATATTTTCTCTTTGTGGTTAAAAAGATTGCTCAATTCTTCATCTACCATAGACTTGCATTTTTTAAAAATCTTTACCAATATAAATAGTGTGTGTAATTGTTTTACTTTGTATATTTTAATTACTCGTGATTTTAATTCTTTTTTTTTCTTTTGTTTTTAGGCTACATGTGTTTATTTTCCTATTGGTATATGGTCTTTCCCTTAGTATAAGATCTCCTCAAAGCTAGTGAAATTAGTCTCTTCTCCACAACATATATGTTATATTCTTCTCAACCTGTCATCTGTGTTTGTTTATCATTCTTTTGCAGTTGCACATTTATTAATTCATTAAGCAAATATTTATTGAATTACCATTATTTGTCTAAAAACCAATCAAGAAATGAGAACAGAGCAATAATCAAACAGATGAAAATTACTGCCTTCCTGGAGCTTACATTGCATTTATGAGGATGGGTGGGTAAACATATAATAAGTGATATAAAATAAGTAATATAATAGAATATTGGGTGGCTATAACTGGGTGGTTATTAACATAATTAAACCAGGAAAAGGGTTTAAAAAGGGTCAGCAGGTAGAAGTCACAATTTTAAAGAGGATTACCCAAAGAAGGTATCTTTGAGAAGGTGGTCTTTGATTAAAGTCTTAAAGAAGGTATAGAAACTTCGTGGATATCTCTAGCAATAGACTTCAAAGTAGAAGGAACATCAAGTGCAAAGGTGCTGAGGCAAAAGCACACCTGGAAAGTTTAAGGAACAGAAAAGAGCTGATAGAAGCAGAACAGATTTTAAAGGAAGAACATAATAGAATATGAGACCTAAGGGGCAATGGGTTGGATGGAAATCTCAGCATATAGAGCATTGTTGGCTATTTTGGTGTCTACCTAGAATGAAATAAGAAGATTGGAGATTTCTGAGTGGAGATGAGACATGACCTGACTACATTTTAACTATAAAACTGGTTGCTTTTTTGAGAATAGCTTTTGAAGAGCTGACATCCAAAGCAAGGAGATTGGTTAGAAAATTGCAATAATTTTGGCCAGAGATGATGGTGGATTGGACTAACTGGCTGTGTGTAACACAAATGTGTTAGCAGTGAAGGTGGTGTTAGTGGTCAGATGATGTGTCTATTTTGAAGGTAAAGTCAATATTTGCAGATGGATTGTATTATGGGATATGAAAGTCAGTGAGTTTAGATTATTAATAGTTTTTTAGTTTAGTTTGGGGCCTGAGAAACTAAATGGGAGTTGCCAATAAGTGAGATGAAGGAAAACTGTCACTAGAGAGGTTTCATTGGGGAAGATCAAGAGTCTTAATTTTGTACCTCTTAAATTTGAGATTTCTCAGATTTCTTGGTAGAGCTATTGAGTGAGTTGTTGGATTAGTGTTTCTGTTGTCCTACAGAGATAGGAATTTGGGTGTCATCATTATACAGGTGGATGTACTGCCATGGGACTAAATGATAACACCAGGTGAATGATGGTAAATAAGAAACAGAAAATGTTCCAGGACTGAATCACAAACGGCTCCAAATTTCAAAGGCCAGACAAATGAAGAAAACCCATCAATGAGACTGAGAAGGATCTGCCAATGAATGATTGGTACACTTAGGAGAGATTCGAGTCTTGGAGTACAAGTTAACAAAGTGACTCACCTATCAATGAATGGTCAACTGATGTGATGCTGAAAAGTAAAATGAGGATAGATTGAAAGTAAGATATGACAGAGCAAAGAGAATTTCCTTTCAGTGGGGGTAGAAAGCCTGATTGGATGGATTCATGAAAGCAAGGAAAGAAATTGAAGACTCTGGATAGAGACGATTCTTTTGAGGAACTTTGTTGTTAGGGGAAGTAGGAAAATGAAGACGTGAACTCAAAGGATGTTTGCATCTTAAAATGGGAGAAATGAGCATTTTGTGTTGATGGAAAATATCTAGCTGTAGACAGGATAATTTGATATTGCTTAAATAAGAGAAAAGTATTTGAGAAGGGAAGAGAGGACAGAATCTAGTGCACAAGTAGAAAGCTTGGCCTTTGTTAGGAGTATAGATAGTTTGTCCTGAGAAACGGAAAAGAAGGCAGAAAGTATGAGTGCAAGTGTAGGTAGAGGATAGATATTATAAAACTTCTATTCGGAATGCTCTTATTTTCTCTATTCAGTAACAAGCAAAATTATTATCTAGGAGTGCTGATCAGTATTAGAAATTAGAGGAGAAAAAAGATGTTATGAAATAGTCATCTAGGGAATTGAGAATGACTGGAATTAGAAAAGATTTCATTGTACTATTCACTCACAGTACTGGTCTCTGCCTCCTTAATACTGCTAGAATTATGATTTAAAACAACAACCAGATTATGCCACTTTTATGCTAAGGAAATGTTCTTTTGGATCCTAATTAACTACAGTTAAGTACAGGGTAAAACTCAGACTCCTTCACGTGTTGAACAGTGTCCTATGATCAGCCTCAAACCTTCTTTCGTAGACTCATCTCTGACCTTTTCCATGACTCCACACAATGTAAGTTCCAGGTGAACCTAACTTCTCAGATTTGTCCTAACACCATATACACATTCATAACTCCTTGCCTTTGCCTGGGTAGTTCCCTTTCCTGGAATGCCTTTTTTCCCCTTTTCTACACTTCTACACAAATGTATTTCATCCTCCACCCATCCCCATTTATTCCCAAGGTAGAGCATGTTATTTTCTTCTCTATGTGCCCCTTAAACTTTGAGCTTGGCTTAGTACTTAGCTTTGCCATAGCACATTATTGCTTAATATGTCTGTCTTCTACCCTAGACCAGATGTTTTTCAAGCATACAGATAATATCTTAGTAATTATTTTATCCTCCCAGTCTCTAGAGTACTAAATATTCATGAACAAATTCATTTTTCAGGATTTAATCTTATATTATCAACTAATTCCAGTTTCTTAGAAGTTAAGAAAGTCTTAAGCTTTGCCTAGACAGTGAAATATGCATAGGAATAAATATTTGTGGGGTAATTACTGTGTGCACAGATATGCAATTTGTGCAAATTTTGGCTTTCATTTTATAACCTCCTCTTTTCCTCAGAACTTCACAATTTGTGTTTTTAATTTAACCACAGAAAAATCCCCTAGCATTAAATTTTGACAATAATGTTAGATACCAAGTTATAATTAGATAAAGAATATGTAATCCATATTGGATACAGTTCAGCATTTCTCTCAAAGTGGAATGTTAAATGGAAAATCAAGTAAATAAAGAAATTGGCCTAAACTTGTGGAATATTAAGCTTCAAAGATGTTGTTTTTTATTGTAATTTAGTTCATTCCTACTTTGAGTTCCTGTACTTATCTTTGTGTCTCTAATTTAGCTGACTCCTGCCTCATAATGAGCCTTAAAAGTAATTTAAGATAAAATAATCAAATACCTTATTCTGAGAACAAAAGATATACAGCAGGAGCACATAATTAATAAATTCACTCCTTTCAATACTGTGTTCTCAGAAGTGAATTTTTCTTTCTACTCTCTAGTGGGTAAAAACAAACAAGTTTCCTTGGGAGATTCACAGACTTTGGTGCTTTGCGAGAGAAACATTAAGAAGAAGAATCATTTGACCAAATGAAGTCAGTTATAGTTGATCAGCAACAGATTGAGGAGGAATATAGAGCAGGGAGGTATAGGAAATACATTTGGATAGGAAGGGTAGGACCTGCTTATAGCAAATATTGAAAACATTTTTTGTTATTGCTATGGAACAAAGCATCTCAAGTCTTAGTGGCTCAAAATAATACCTGATTATTATCCTTCAGATTTCTGAGGGTTACCTGGGTTCTGTTGGACAGTTCTTTCATAGAGTCTCTTATGTAGTGCAGTCAGTGGTCAACAGGGACTGTATTCATCTGAATGTTCAACTAGACTAGGTATTCAAGATGTCTGGCAGTTGTTAATGGCCAGTCAGGATTTCAGCTGAGACTAACCTATCCCTAGGGGTGCTAATCACCTCTCCATGTAGTTTGGGATTCTGTCAGCAAGACGTGAGCTCTGAGGGGGAATGTCTCAAGAGCAAGCATTCCAAGAAATCCAGAGACAAGCCACAAAACTTCTTATGACCTGACCTTGAATACCAAGAAATTACTTTGTCATATTCTGTTGGTCAAGTAAGTCACTAAGGCCAACCCAGATTCAACTGGAGGGAAAGAGACTCTACTTCTTGAAAAGGAGGGACAAGGCCACACTGCAGAAGAACGGGAAGAACATGAAGCATGGCACATACAGCTGCAGCCACCTGTGGTAAAGCTAAGCTACCACAAAGGCCATAGGGAAAGGTTTTAACGCAATAAGATATCAACTAAGAGGTCCATGTTCACTGCTGCCATTATTCTTGTCCAGATCACTACCATGTCTCACCGGGACTACTGAAGTAATTTCTTCGTTTCCTTCACTCCAGTCTGCCCTCACCTCCAATCCAATCATTCATCAACAGCCAGAATAACCTTCTTGAAGTTAAATTCCTAAATGTCACTCCTGCATTTAAACCCATAAATATCTTCCCATACATCTGGAATGACTCAGCTCCAGATCTCTTCTCTAGCCTTGCTTTTATCTACTTCCCTTTCCATACCAGGATCTCCTTTCAGCTTCTGAACTCTACCATGCTTGCTATTGCTTCAGAATTTTCCCGGGTGCTCTTCTCTTAGACTGAAACACTTTTCCTACCCTATTTCCTGGGTATTTATTTGAATGTCATCAGGCCTGTAAATATACCTTTCTTTGTGTTTTCATAATTTCCATAGCAAAGTACTTTTCACACAGAAATATAATTGCTTGGTTTCTTAGTACTTTCTTCAAGTAGACTATAAGACCCATAAATCTCCCTTCTTGCCCTAAGTTCTTTTAAAGTATCCTTCACTGTCTGTTACTGTCTATTGTAACAAATTATAAATATATTATTTATTGGCATATTATAGCTTCCATTGACTTTTTTTATATATGTGCACATATGTATCTGATGGACATTTATAGAATACTTTATCCACTAACAGCATAATATACATCAAATTCTTCTCAAGCTCACATGGAACATTTCATAAGATATACCACATTCTGGGCCATAAAACACACCTCAACAAATTTAAAAGAATAGAAATCAAATAAAGTATGTTTTCAGACCACAGTGGAATTAAACTAGAAATAAATAGCTGGAAAATCCTAAAATACTTGAAGGTTAAATAACATACTTCTAAATAAAACATGGGTCAAAGAAGTTATCTCAGGAAATATTTTGAATTAAATAAAACAAGAATACAATCTATCAAAATTTGGAGGATACAGTAAAAGCAGTGCTAAGAGGGAAATTTATAGTTTTGAATGAATATACAGAAAAGAAGAAAGATCTAAAATCAATAATCTAAGTTTTCAATTTAGAAAACTAAAAAAAAAAAAAAGGAAAAGTAATGTAAAATAAAGCAAGCAGAAGAAAACAGAGAAGAAAAGTTAGAGCAGCAATCAATTAAATTGAAACCAGGAAAAAAATAGAGAAAATCAACAAAATCAAATAATTTTTCTTTTCAAAGGTCAGTAAGTCATAAATCTCTGTCCAGGCTAACTACGAAAAAAATAAAGAAGACAGAAACTACTAATATAAGAAATGAAAGAGGGGCCATCACGACTGACCCCATGAATATAAAAGTTAATAAAGGAATATTATGAATGCGTTTATGCCCACAAATTTGATAACCTAGATAAAATGAACCAATTCCTTGAAAAACACTATCTGACAAAATAGGGAAATAATCTGAATAGTCTCATATCTATTAAAATTTTTGAATAAGTAATTAGTAACTTTCTAAAACAGACAGCATGAAGCTTAGATGAATTCACTGGTGAATTCTATCAGACATTTAAGAAATTACACCAAAAATTCTACAATCTTTTCCAGAAAATAAAAGCAAAGACAATATACTTCCTAACTCATCCTGTGAGACCAAACCAGACAAAGACATTGTAAGAAAGCAAAATGCCAATATCTATCATGAACATGGATGCAAAGATTTTTAGCAAATACTGACAAATTGAATCCAACAATATATAAAAAGAATTATTTGTCATGACTAAATGGGATTTATCCTAGTGATATAAGACTGATTCAACATTAGAAAATCAATTACCAGATTCTTGGTGTATCCTTACAGAGATCCTATGTATGCAAAACAAATGTTTCTTATTTATTCCCTTCTTAACACAAAACATGATGTTATACTTATCAAAAAAAAAAAAAAAGAAAATCAATTAATATAATTTATCACATCAAGAGGATAAAGAAGGAAAATCTTTGATTCTATCAGTAGATACAGAAAAAGTATTTGGAGGAGCGCCTGGGTGGCTCAGTCGGTTGGTGAGATCAAGCCCCATGTTGGGCTCTGCACTGGGTGTTGTGTTGCTTAAGATTCTCTCTCTGCCTTCCCCTGGACCCCACTTGCACGTGCTCTCTCTCTAAAAAAGAAGAAAGAAAGAAAGAAAGAAAGAAAGAAAGAAAGAAAGAAAGAAGAAAGAAAGAAGAAAGAAAGAAAGAAAGAAAGAAAGAAAGAAAGAAAGAAAGAAAGAAAGAAAGAAAGAAGAAAGAAAGAAAGAAAGAAAGAAGAAAGAAAAAGAAACAGTATTAGGTTTGTAATAGAGCTGGAAGTCCAGAATTGTGATGCCGCCAGCTTTGCTTTTCTTTTTCAACATCCCTGTGGCTATTCGGTGTCTTTTCTGGTTCCATACAAATTTTAGGATTATTTGTTCCATTTCTTTGAAAAAAGTGCATGGTATTTTGATGGGGATTGCATTGAATGTGTACATTGCTCTAGGTAGCATTGACATCTTCACAATATTTGTTCTTCCAATCCATGAGCATGGAATGTTTTTCCATTTCTTTGTGTCTTCCTCAATTTCTTTCATGAGTATTTTATAGTTTTCTGAGTACAGATCCTTTGCTTCTTCGGTTAGATTTATTCCTAGGTATCTTATGGTTTTAGGTGTAATTGTAAATGGGATTTACTCCTTAATTTCTCTTTCTTCTGTCTTGTTGTTGGTGTATAGGAATGCCACTGATTTCTGTGCACTGATTTTATATCTTGCCATTTTACTGAATTCCTGTATGAGTTCTAGCCTTTTTGGGTTGGAGTCTTTTGGGTTTTCCACATAAAGTATCATATCATCTGCAAACAGTGAAAGTTTGACTTCTTTGACAATTTGGATGCCTTTTATTTCTTTTTGTTGTCTGATTGCTGTGGCTAGGACTTCCAATACTATGTTGAATAGCTGTCATCATCAAGACAGTATGGTACTGGCACAAAAACAGACACATAGATCAATGGAACAGAATAGAGAGCCCAGAAATGGACCCTCAACTCTATGGTCAACTCATCTTTGACAAAGCAGGAAAGAATGTCCAATGGAAAAAAGACACTCTCTTCAACAAATGGTGTTGGGAAAATTGGACAGCCACATGCAGAAGAATGAAACTGGACCATTTCCTTACACCACACACAAAAATAGACTCCAAATGGTTGAAAGACCTCAATGTGAGACAGGAGTCCATCAAAATCCTAAAGGAGAACACAGGCAGCAACCTCTTCAACCTCAGCCACAGAACTTCTTCCTAGAAACATCGCCAAAGGCAAGGGAAGCAAGGGCAAAAATGAACTATTGGGACCTCATCAAGATAAAAAGCTTTTGCGCAGCAAAAGAAGCAGTGAACAAAACCAAAAGACAACCGACAGAATGGGAGAAGATATTTGCAAATGACATATCAGATAAAGGGCTAGTATCCAAAATCTATAAAGAACTTCTTAAACTCAACATCCAAAGAACAAATGATCCAATCAAGAAATGGGCAGAAGACATGAACAGACATTTTTCCAAAGAAGACATCCAAATGGCCAACAGACACATGAAAAAGTGCTCAACATCGCTCGGCCTCAGGGAAATCCAAATCAAAACCTCAATGAGATATCACCTCACACCAGTCAGAATGGCTAAAATTAACAAGTCAGGGAATGACAGATGTTGGCGGGGATGCAGACAAAGGGGAAACCTCCTACACTGTTGGTGGGAATGCAAGCTGGTGCAGCCACTCTGGAAAACAGTATGGAGGTTCCTCAAAAAGTTGAAAATAGAGCTACCCTTCGACCCAGCAATTGCACTACTGGGTATTTACCCCAAAGATACAAATGAAGGGATCCGAAGGGGTATGTGCACCCCGATGTTTATAGCAGCAATGTCCACAATAGCCAAACTGTGGAAAGAGCCAAGATGTCCATCGACAGATGCATGGATAAAGAAGATGTGGTATATATATATACAATGGAATAATATGCAGCCGTCAAAAGGAATGAGATCTTGCCATTTGCAACGACGTGGATGGAACTGGAGGGTGTTATGCTGAGCAAAATAAGTCAATCAGAGAAAGACATGTATCATATGACCTCACTGATATGAGGAATTCTTAATCTCAGGAAACAAACTGAGGGTGGCTGGAGTGGTGGGGGGTGGGAGGGATGGGGTGGCTGGGTGATAGACATTGGGGAGGGTATGTGCTATGGTGAGCGCTGTGAATTGTGCAAGACTGTTGAATCACAGATCTGTACCTCTGAAACAAATGATGCAATATATGTTAAGGAAAAAAAAAAAGAAGATAGCAGGAGGGGAAGAATGAAGGGGGGAATTCGGAGGGGGAGACAAACCATGAGAGATGATGGACTCTAAAAAACAAACTGAGGGTTCTAGAGGGGAGGGGCGTGGGGGAATGGGTTAGCCTGGTGATGGTTATTAAAGGGCGCACGTTCTGCATGGAACACTGGGTGTTATGCACAAACAATGAATCATGGAACACTACATCAAAAACTAATGATGTAATGTATGGTGATTAACATAACAATAAAAAATTAATAAACAAACAAACAAACAGAAAAAGAAACAGTATTAGGAAGAATCCAGCACACTTTCATGATAAAAACTCTCAACAAACTAGGAATAGGGAAGAACACCTGCATCTTGATAAAAGCAACTGCATAAAACCCACAGTTAACGTCATACCTACTAATGAGAAACAAGTTGCTTTATCTCCATGATGGTTAATTTTATGTGTCACCTTGACTAGCCACAAAGATCCCAGATTAAAAATTATTTCTGGGTGTGCCTGTGAGGGTGTTTCTGGGTGAGATTAGCATATTAATCTGCTCAGTGAAGCAGATGGGCATCACCCAATCCACTGAGTCTGAATAGCAAACAAAATAATGTCAAAGATCAATGTAAAAGGACGTTGCTACCCAACTTTATGACTTATTGTCAAGATACAGTAATCAATACAGTACAAATACAATACAATACAGCCAAAGAATACAAAACTGGTCAATGGAACCCAACAGAGACCTCAGAAATAGACCCCGCAAATATAGTTAACTGCCTTTGACAAAGAATCAAGGGTGACTCAATGAAGAAAGGACAGTCTTTCAAAAAGAATGAATCTAGGCACAGACTTTAGAATTAAACTAGAAATAAATAACTGGAAAATCCTTTAGAAAAATTAACTCAAAATGGATCCTAGACCTAAGTGTAAAATGGAAAACCATAAAAGCTCTAGAAGATAACACAGGAGAAAATCTGTGTGACCTTGGGTTTGGGGATGAATTTTAGATAAACACCAAAAGCCTGATTCATAAATGAAAATACTGACAAGGTGAACATCATTAAAATAAAAAAAGGGGGGAAACCTTCTGTTTTGTGAAAGACACTGTTATGAGAATGCAGAGAGAGCTACAGAATAGGAGACAATAGTTGCAAAACACATATCCCAGAAAAGATTTATATCAAAATATGCAAAGAACTCCTAAAACTCAACAATAAGAAAACAGGCAACTCAGTTTAAAAATGGGCAAAAGGGGGTAGAAAAGATGGTGGAGGAGTAGGGGACCCTATTCCAACTGGTCCACGGAATTGAGCTGGATATCTACCAGACCACTCTGAGCACCCACGAAACCAGCCTGAGATGTAAGAAGATCTGGATCTCTACAAACAGAATATCACGGGCGCTTGGTTTTGAGGTATGAAGTGGGGAGCCATGATTCCGGGGGCAGATATCCGAGGATAAACGGCAGCGGGAGGATGCCTGGCCATGGGGATCCTACACCGCCGGTGAGTGACAGCCTCGCGCGCTGGGGACGGGCACAGACTCGCAGACCGGTAGCGGTGGTGAAGGACTTTAGGGCAGCCCTCCGGGGGGGAAACCCGGAACGGCGGGGTCATGTGGGCAAACTGGGAGCGGCTGGCGGTTTTAGAAGCACAAAGGGCAGAGGTGTGCCCCGACCTGGAGGCAGGACTGGGGGCGCTGCAGAAAGGTGCACAACCCAGGACGCTGCAGTTTATAGTAGCACAGACAGAAACGGAGATAGTGTGGCCTGAAGAGCTCACTGAAGAACAGACTGCGACCTCTCTGCTCTGAGGCAGAGGGTTGGAAACGGTCTCTTCTGCTCTGACTCTCAGAAGAGACGCAGAAAGCCACCAGGGAAAGCCTCCAGAGAACAAAAGCCCCAAAAAACTGGTTCCCACTGAGCCCATCCCCCACCACAGGGGGGCAGGGCAACTCTGCCCAAACAGGGTTGCCTGAGTAACAGCACGGCAGGCCCCTCACCCAGAAGACAGGCTGGGAAAACAAGAGGCCAGCAACCCTAAGGTCCCTAGAAAACAGGTGCATCTTGCTTGGGTTCTGGTCAATAATTTGGACTCTGTACATTCCCTCAACCACCCATCAACAGAATGAGTAGGAGGAGGAACCCCCAAAATAGGAAAGACTCAGAGATTATGACTTATGCCACAGATTTACAAATGGATTCAAATATAACCAAGATGTTGGAGATGGAATTCAGGCTAGCAAGTCTGAAGACAATGGCTAGAATGGAGAAATCAATTAATGGCAACATAGAGTCTCTAAGGGCAGAAATGAAAGCTGACTTGGCAGAACTTAAAAATGCTATCAATGAGATCCAATCTAATCTAGATAATCTAACAGCTAGGGTAAGTGAGGCAGAAGAACGAATAAGTGACCTGGAAGAAAATATAATAGATAAAAAGGGAAAAGAGGAGGCCAGGGAAAAACAACTCAGAATCCATGAAAATAGAATCAGAGAAATAAATGACACCATAAAGCATTCCAATGTCAGAATAATTGGAATCCCAGAAGGAGTGGAGAGAGAGAGAGGACCAGAAGATATATTTGAGCAAATCGTAGCTGAGAACTTCCCTAGTCTGGGGAATGAAACAAACATTCGCGTCCTAGAGGCACAGAGGACCCCTCCCAAGATCAAGGAAAACTGGCCAACACCCCACATGTAATAGTAAAACTTGCAAATCTTAGAACCAAGGAAACCATCTTAAGGGCAGTTAGGGGGAAGAGATTCCTTACGTACAGAGGGAGGAACATCAGAATAACGTCAGACCTATCCACAGAGACCTGGCAAGCCAGAAAGGCCTGGCAAGACATATTCAGGGTACTAAATGAGAAGAACATGCAACCAAGAATACTTTATCTAGCAAGGCTTTCATTTAGAATGGATGGAGAGATGCAGAGCTTCCAAGACTGGCAGAAACTGAAAGAATATGTGACCACTAAGCCGGCCCTGCAAGAAATATTAAGGGGGATCCTATAAAAGGAGAAAGACCCCAAGAGTGATCTACAACAGAAATTTACAGGGGCAATCTATAAAAACAACGTCTTCACAGGCAACATGATGACAATTAATTCATATCTTTCAATAATCACTCTTAACGTGAATGGCCTAAATGCTCCCATAAAATGGCACAGGGTTGCAGATTGGATAAAACGACAGGACCCATCCATATGCTGTCTCCAAGAGACTCATTTTGAACCTAAAGATACATCCAGACTGAAAGTGAAGGGATGGAGAGCCATCTTCCATGCCAGCAGACCTCAAAAGAAAGCTGGGGTAGCAATTCTTTTATCAGACAAATTAGATTTTAAACTAAAGTCTGTAGTTAGAGACACAGAAGGACACTATATCATCCTTAAAGGGTCTATCCAACAAGAAGATCTAACAATTGTAAATATCTATGCCCCCAACATGGGAGCAGCCATCTACATAAGGCAACTGTTAACCAAAATAAAGAGTCATATTGATAACAATACGTTAATTGTAGGAGACCTCAATACTCCACTCTCAGCAATGGACAGATCATCTAAGCAGAAAATCAACAAGGAAACAAGAGCTTTGAATGACACACTGGACCAGATGGACCTCATAGATATATACAGAACATTCCACCCTAAAACAACAGAATACTCATTCTTCTCAAGCACGCATGGCACTTTCTCCAGAATAGACCACATACTGGGTCACAAATCAGGTCTCAACCGATACCAAAAGACTGAGATTATTCCCTGCATATTCTCAGACCACAATGCTTTAAAACTGGAACTCAATCACAAAAAAAATTTGGCAGAAATTCAAACACTTGGAAGCTAAAGACCACTCTGCTCAAGAATGTTTGGGTCAACCAGGAAATCAAAGAAGAACTTAACAATTCATGGAAATCAATGAGAATGAAAACACATCAGTCCAAAACCTATGGGATACTGCAAAGGCTGTCCTAAGGGGAAATACATAGCCATCCAAGCCTCGCCTAAAAATATAGAAAAATCCCGAATTCACCAACTAACTCTACACCTTAAAGAACTAGAGAAAAAGCAACAAACAATGCCTAAGCCACGCATTAGAAGAGAAATAATTAAGATTAGAGCAAAGATTAATGAATTAGAAACCAGAAACACAATAGATCAGATCAATGAAACTAGAAGTTGGTTCTTTGAAAGAATTAATAAGATCGATAAACCACTGGCCAGACTTATCCAAAAGAAAAGAGAAAGGACCCCAATTAATAAAGTTATGAATGAAAGGGGAGAGATCATGACTAACACCAAGGAAATAGAAACAATTATTAGAAATTATTATCAACAACTATATGCCAATAAATTGAGCAATCTGGTTGAAATGGAGGCCTTCCTGGAAACCTATAAGCTGCCAAGACTGAAACAGGAAGAAGTTGACAACCTGAATAGGCCAATAACCAGTAACGAGATTGAAGCAGTGATCAAAAACCTCCCAAAAAACAAGAGTCCAGGGCCTGATGGATTCCCTGGGGAATTCTACCAAACATTCAAAGAAGAAATAATACTTATTCTACTGAAGCTTTTTTAAAAAATAAAAACAGAAGGAAAACTTCCAAACTCATTCTATGAGGCTAGAATTACCTTAATCCTCAAACCAGGCAAAGACCCCATCAAAAAGGAGAATTTCAGACCAATATCCCTGATGAATATGGATTCCAAAATCCTCAACAAAATCCTAGCTAATAGGATCCAACAATACATTAAAAGGATCATCCACCATGACCAAGTGGGATTTATCCCCGGGATGCAAGGGTGGTTCAACATTCACAAATCAATCAATGTGATAGAACACATTAATAAGAGGAGGGAGAAGAACCATATGGTCCTCTCAATTGATGCAGAAAAAGCATTTGACAAAATACAACATCCTTTCCTGATTAAAACTCTCCAGAGTATAGGGATAGAGGGAACATTCCTCAAGCTCATAAAATCCATCTATGAAAAACCCACAGCAAATATCACCCTCAATGGGGAAAAGCTGAGAGCCTTTCCCTTAAGATCAGGAACATGTCAAGGATGCCCACTCTCGCCACTATTGTTCAACAGAGTACTAGAAGTTCTAGCAACAGCAATCAGACAACAAAAAGAAATAAAAGGTATTCAAATTGGCAAAGAAGAAGCCAAACTCTCTCTTTTTGCAGATGACATGATACTTTATGTAGAAAACCCAAAAGACTCCACCCCCAAATTACTAGAACTCATACAGCAATTCAGTAATGTGCCAGGATACAAATCAATGCACAGAAATCAGTTGCTTTCTTATACACTAACAACACAACTGTAGAAATAGAAATTAGAGAAACGATTCCATTTACAAAAGCACCAAAAACCATAAGATACCTCAGAATAAACCTAACCAAAGAGGTAAAGGATCTATACTCTAGGAACTACAGAACACTCATGAAAGAAATTGAAGAAGACACAAAAAGATGGAAAAATATTCCATGTTCATGGATTGGAAGAATAAACATTGTTAAAATGTCTATGCTATCCAGAGCAATCTATACCTTCAATGCCATCCCGGTCAAAATTCCAATGACATTTTTCAAAGTGCTGGAACCAACAATCCTAAAATTTGTATGGAATCAGAAAAGACCCCGAATCGCCAAGGAAATGTTGAAAAAGAAAAACAAAGCTGGGGGCATCACGTTGCCCAATTTCAAGCTATATTACAAATCTGTGATCACCAAGACAGCATGGTACTGGCACAAAAACAGACATATAGACCCCTGGAACAGAATAGAGAACCCAGATATGGACCCTCAACTCCACGGTCAAATAATCTTCGACAAAGCAGGAAAAAACATGCAATGGAAAAAAGACAGTCTCTTCAATAAATGGTGCTGGGAAAATTGGACAGCCACATGCAGAAGAATGAAACTCGACCATTCTCTAACACCATACACAAAGATAAACTCAAAATGGATAAAAGACCTCAATGTGAGACAGGAATCCATCAAAATCCTAGAGGAGAACATAGGCAGTAACCTCTTTGACATCGGCCACAGCAACTTCTTTCAAGATACATCTCCAAAAGCTAGCGAAACAAAAGCAAAAATGAACTTTTGGGATTTCATCAAGATAAAAAGCTTCTGCACAGCAAAGTAAACAGTCAACAAAACAAAGAGGCAACCCACAGAATGGGAGAAGATATTTGCAAATGACACTACAGATAAAGGGCTGGTATCCAAGATCTATAAAGAACGTCTCAAACTCAACACCCAAAAAACAAATAATCAAGTCAAAAAATGCACAGAAGATATGAACAGACACTTCTCCAAAGAAGACATACAAATGGCTAACAGACACATGAAAAAATGTTCATCATCATTAGCCATCAGGGAAATCCAAATCAAAACCACATTGAGATACCACCTTACACCAGTTAGAATGGCAAAAATGGACAGGGAGAGAAACAATAAATGTTGGAGAGGTTGTGGAGAAAGGGGAACCCTCTTACACTGTTGGTGGGAATGCAAGTTGGTACAGCCACTTTGGAAAACAGTGTGGAGGTTCCTCAAAAATCTAAAAATAGAGCTACCCTATGACCCAGCAATTGCACTCCTGGGTATTTACCCCAAAGACACAGATGTAGTGAAAAGAAGGGCCATATGCACCCCAATGTTCATAGCAGCAATGTCCACAATAGCCAAACTGTGGAAAGAGCCGAGATGCCCTTCAACAGATGAATGGATAAAGAAGATGTGGTCCATATATACAATGGAATATTACTCAGCCATCAGAAAGGATGAATACCCAACTTTTACATCAACATGGATGGGACTGGAGGAGATTATGCTAAGTGAAATAAGTCAAGCAGAGAAAGTCAATTATCATATGGTTTCACTTATTTGTGGAACATAAGGAATAGCATGGAGGACACTAGGAGAAGGAAGGGAAAAATGAAGGGGGGCGGGAATCGGAGGGAGAGATGAACCATGAGAGACTGTGTACTCTGAGAAATAAACAGGATTTTAGAGGGGAGGGGGGAGGGGGGATTGGTTAGCCCGGTGATGGGTATTAAGGAGGGTACGTACTGCATGGAGCACTGGGTGTTATACGAAAACAATGGATCATGGATCACCACATCAAAAACTAATGATGTATTGTATGGTGACTAGCATAACATAATAAAATTAAAAAATAAATAAATAAAAATAAAAATGGGCAAAAGATCGGAATGAAAAACTCACTTAAAAATACATACAGAAAGCAAATAACATATGAAAATATCTTCAATGTCCTATGTCATTTTGGCATTACAAATTTAAACATCAATGAAATTATTATTATATATCTATTAGAATAGCTAAAATCCCAAGAGTGTAGTAATGCCAAATGCTGGCAAGGATGTGGAGTTTCAGAAACTCTCATTCATTTCTCCTGGGAATGCAAAATGACATTGCCCTTTCAGAAAACAATTTAGCAGTTTTTACAAGCTCACCATAGTCTGCCCATACAATCAAGCAATCATGCTCCTAGATATTTACCCAAATGATTTGAAAACGTATGTAAACACAAAAATCTGCACATCAATGTTTATAGCAGCTTTATAATTGCCAGAACTTGAAAGTGCACAAGATATCTTTCAGTGGGTGAATGGATAAATAATGGATAAATAAATTCATCCAAACAACAGAATATTACTCAGCACTAGAAAGAAATGAGCTATTAAGCCATGAAAAGATGTGGAGGAAACTTAAATGCTGATCTGAAAAGGCTAAATACTGTATGATTCCAACTGTACAGCATTGTGGAAAAGGCAAACTATGGAGACAGTAAAATGATAGTGATTTCTAGGAGTTGGAGGAAGGAGGGATGAGTAGGCAGAACACTGAGGATTTTTAGAGCAGTGAAAATACTCTGTAATGATGGATACATGTCATTATACATTTTTCAAAACCCATAGAGTATACACCACCAGGAGTTTGGGTAAACTATAGAGTTTGGGTGATAATGATGTGTGAATGTAGATTTATCGACTATAACAAATGTATCACTCTGGTGGAGGATACTGATAATGGAGGGGGTGGTGAATGTGTGAGGGCAGGGAGTACATGGGAACACTGTATTTTCTACTCAATTTTTTTTGTGAATCTAAAACTATTCTAAAATATAAAGAAGACATGCAGATGGCCAACAGACACATGAAAAGATGCTCAACATTACTCATCATCAGGGAAATACAAATCAAAACCATGATGAGATAGCACCTCACACCTGTCAGAATGGCTAAAATTAACAGCTCCGGAAACAACAGACATTGGTGAGGATGCAGAGAAAGGGGAATGCTCTTGTACTGTTGGTGGGAATGCAAGCTGGTGCAGCCACTCTGGAAAACAGTATGGAGGTTTCCCAAAAAGTTAAAAATAGAGCTACCCTATGACCCAGCAATTGCACTACTAGGTATTTACCCAAAGGATACAAAAATACGGATTTGAAGGGGCATATGCACCCTAATGTTTATAGCAGCACTACCAACAATGGCCAATTATGGAACGAGCACAAATGTCCTTCGATGAATGGATAAAGAAGATGTTGTATGTGTACACACACACACACACACACACACACACACACATACACTATATATATATATATATATATGAATATTACTCCATATATATATATATATAATGGAATATTACTCAGTAATCAAAAGGAATGAAATGTTGCCATTTACAACAGTGTGGATGGACCTGGAGTGTTTTATGCTAAGTGAAGTAAGTCTGTCAGAGAAAGACAAATATCATATGATTTCACTCATATGTGGAATTTAAGAAACAAAACAGATGAATATAGGGGAAGAGAAGGAAAAAAAATAAAATAAAAACAGAGAGGGAGGCAAACCATAAGAGACCCTTAAATATAGAGAATAAAATGAGGGTTGCTGGAGGGGCGGTGGGTGGGGGCATAGGCTAGATGGGTGATGGGCAGTAAGGAGGACACTTGTTGGGATGAGCATTGGGTGTTATAAGTAAGTGATGAATCACTAAATTCTACTCCTGAAACCAATACTACACTATATGTTAACTAACTTGAATTTAAATTAAAAAAATAAACAAAATACAAAGTCTCGGTATGCCTGGGTGGCTCAGTTGGTTAAGTGTCTGACTCTTGATCTCAGCTCAGGTCTTGGTCTTAAGGTCATGAGTTCAAGTCCACACTGGGCATGGAGCCTACTTTAAAATTTTTTTTAAATAAAGTCTATTTTCCAAAAGATTCAATTCCTAATATAAGCTTTTCCTTGGCTTACATATGAACTTGACAGAATGAATCCAAAATAATCTCGAAGAGCAAGTAAATGAGACTATATAAGAAAATATAAAGAATATTAACGAGGGCTTTACCCAGCAAATACTAAAACATATTTTTAATAAATATCGACGAAATGGTGCTGTACAGACAGTCCAACTTAACGATGATTAAACTTACAATTTTTGGATTTTACGGTGGTGCAAAAGTGATACACATTCAGTAGAAACTGTCCTTTGCATGTTGATCTTTTCCTGAGCCAGTAGGATACTCTATTTTGCTGGGCAATGTCAGTGAGCTGCAGCTCCCAGTCAGCCACGTGGTCACAAGGGTAAACAACTGTTACACTTAAAACCATACTGTTCCCATACGCCATTCCGGTTTTCACTGTTAGTACAGTATTCAATACATTACACGAGATATTCAACACTTCATTATAAAATAGGCTTTGTGTTAGATGATCGTGCACAACTGTAGGCTAATGTAAGTGTTCTCAGCACATTTAAGTTTGGGGAGACAAAGCTATGATGTTCAATAAGTTAGGTGTATTAAATGCAGACTTATGATTTTTCAACTTACAATGGGTTTATTGAGATGTAATCCCATCGTAAGTCAGGGAAGAATTGTATTTGTGTAGTAGTAGACAAGCAGATCAACAAAGTCAAATACATACTCATAAAGACCTGCAATATATACGTGTACCATACATAAAATTTCAAAAAGACAAGACACAAGTTAATGTATTACACAATAAATAACGGGAAGAATTTGCCTCTAAAAAACCCCTCAGATTATACACTGAAATAAATTCTAGATGTCTGAATATTTTCTTTGAAAAGAACAAAAGAAGTTTTTTTTGATTGATTGATTGATTTGTGGGGGGAAGGGGCAGAGGGAGAGGGAGAGAAAAACTCTAAGGAGACTCTGCACTGAGCCCGATGTGGGGCTCGATCTCATGACTCTGAGATCAGGACCTGAGCTGAAACCAAGAGTCGCAAGCATAACTAGTTGACTACACCACTCAGGTATCCCAAAAGAAGAAGTTTAAAGTAGAAGAATAAAATAAAATAGTTTATACTCTTACCAAATTATCCTACTTCAAGGAATCTAGATGTAAGACATAAAGATGTGGAAAGATTTGTATGTACAATATTGTCTATTTTAGCAACATGGACAATAGGGGATAATTGGAAACAGTCTATATGTCTTATAATAGGGGAATGGTTAAATAAATGTCAACACACCCACAGTATGTAATACAATGCAGTCATCAAAAATATAAATATGCATAACCAAGACTGGAAAAGAATAAAACACAATTTAAAAATGTGCAGAAGACACTAATAGACATTTTTCCAAAGAAGACATCCAGATGGCCAACAGGCGCATGAAAAGATGCTCAACATCACTGATCAGGGAAATAAAAATCAAAACTACAATGAGATACCACCTCACACCTGTCAGAATGGCTAAAATTGACAACACAAGAAACAGCAGGTGTTGGCGAGGAGGCAGAGAAAGGGGAGCCCTCTGACACTGTTGGTGGGAATGTAAACTGGTGCAGCCACTCTGGAAAACAGTATGGAGGTTCCTCAAACAATTAAAAATAGAACTACTCTATGACCCAGCAATTGCACTCCGAGGTATTTACCCAAAGAATACAAAAATACTAATTCAAAGGGATACATGCACCCTGATGTTTATAGCAGCATTATCTACAATGGACAAATTATGAAAATAGCCCAGGTGTCCCTCAACTGATAAATACATAAAGACATGGTACACACACACACACACACACACACACACACACACACTGAAATATTATTCAGCCATAAAAAAGAATGAACTCTTGCCATTTGCTACAATGTGAATGGATCTTAGAGTAAAATGCTAAGTGAAATAAATCAGTCAGAGAAAAGCAAATACCATATGATTTCACTCATCTATGGAATTTAAGAAACAAAACAAATGAGCAAAGGGGAAAAAAAAAGAGAGAGGCAAACCAAGAAACAGACTCTTAACTATAGAAAACATACTGATGGTTACCAAGGGGGGTGAGGGGATGGGTGAAACAGGTGATGGGGATTAAAGAGTATACTTGTAATGAGCACTGGGTGTTGTATGGAAGTGTTGCATCACTATATTGTATACCTGAAACTAATTTTACACTGTATGTTAACTAACTAGAATTTAAATAAAAACTTAGAAACACAGTGCCTGTGTTTTCTCGGTTGTACAGGACAAATACTTTTATTTGCTTCTTTTCTGTTTTTTCCAAATAGTCTAGAAAGCATATGGATTATTTTTCCAGTCTAATCACAATAACAAATATTTTAATTTTTAGGAGATAAATGAATGCCTAAATTCTAGCAGTGGCAGAGGGAATAAACTAGAGAAAACTATTGTGCATGTTTATATAGACTAGAATTTTGAGATCATGAGGCTGATTAGGATGCGGGCCATAGAAGATAAAGGAAGTAAAATATACCTTGGACACTCTCAGCCTGAGTAATTGAAAGGATATTGGCATCAAAAATACACACAGACCCACACACATACATCATTTTATTTATTTTAGAAGTAATAAGTAACTTGGGTGAGGATTGTTAACTCTATTTCCAACTTGAGTTTGCAATGTTCGTGGCATATTCACGTGACATATTTCACAGGCCTTTAACAATTCTATTTAAAATTCCATCATTATTCATAATATAAAACATAATAAAATCCTTTGTAATGTGATTTCTAGAAAGACTTTAATAATAGGACTGTACTCTGTTTTCCTCACCAAGATATTATAGAAATTTTGACAACATTTTCTGTCATGGTCACTGATTTGATTCAGCTAAAAAAAAGTCTCCCAACTTTTCAGATATTTAAGAGAGAAATCTGTCCTGAAATCCTGAAAAAAAGAAGCCACGCAATCATTCCTCTGACCCCTGACAGAGTTTCAGATGTGCACGACAGAAGAAGCAATGCTTCACAGCAGTTTAAAGGTTTCGAAACCGTTCATAGAATTCAAAACATGAACGGACTATCAGTAACGTTCAGAAATGTGTTTCAAATTAAAATAGAAATTGGAAAGCCTCAAGTTAAGTTGAAGTGAGTGACTAGGGGTCTTCATTTTGAATGCAGAAAGAGGATCTGCTTCAGCTATCATCCCTGCAAGATATATTGTTAAATTGTAGCATTTCTTTTTTTTCTAATGGAGGCCCATCTTTTGATAACTGAAACAGTGCCTGTGGGATCGAATCCAAAACTAAGTAGCAAATCGTGGAGGAACAGAAATCCCTGAGAAATTGAAGGGCAGCTGCTACCTTTGAAGAAATTATCTCAGAGATGGCAACATGGTCCAGGGATACTAATCAGAGGTTAGTTGCAAATGAGGACAACTTCTTTGTCCATGTAAAGAGAGGGGACTTTTTTTTTTTTCTTCAAAAACCTTGTTTTGAATTATTTTATAGTTTTGGGTTTCTGAGAGATCTAGAGCCAGAGTGAATATTGCAGCAAACTGCATAGAGGTCTTAATATGAGGTAGCATCAGAAGAGAATAAATTTAAATTTGAATAATGGGATGAGCAAAACCTTGTGTCTTCAGATGGTAAAAGATTTTTCTTTCTTTCGTTCGTTCCTTCTTCCTTCCTTCCTTCCTCCCTTCTTTCCTTCCTTCCCCTCCTTCCTTCCTTCCTTTTCTTTTCTTTTCTTTTCTTTTCTTCTTTCTTTCCTTCTTTTTAAAGATTTGAGAGAGAGAGAGCACAAGCAGGAGGGAGAGAGAATCTGAAGCAGACTCCATGCTGAGCACCAAGCCAGACATGGGGCTCAATCTCATGACCCTGAGATCACAACCTAAGCCAAAACCAATAGTCAGCTGCTTAACCCACTGCACCACCCAGGCACCCTGAAGATTCTCATTTCTTAAGCTGCAAGTAAAAGAGTGCTCCTTCTGTCAATCACCTGAATCAAAGTTAATGGAAGTTTGTCACAATAATCAGTAACAAGCAGTATGTTTGGAAAAATATTCCAAAAGACCCACTTGAAAAGACATGTGGCGGAGAACTGCTTAAAAGCTATCCACATCCAGGGCGCCTGGGTGGCTCAGTTGGTTAAGCGACTGCCTTCAGCTCAGGTCATGATCCTGGAGTCCCGGGATCGAGTCCCGCATCGTACTCCCTGCTCAGCGGGGGGTCTGCTTCTCCCTCTGACCCTCTTTCCTCTCTTGCTATCTGTCTCTCATTCTCTCTCTCTCAAATAAATAAATAAAATCTTAAAAAAAATGATATTAAAAAAAAAAGCTATCCACATCCACAAAGCACAGCCTTGACATCTACTGTAGATTGCTATTCAATATTTCTTTTTATTCCATTTAATCAGGTAATAATAATAACCACAACAATAATTATCTTTAGTGTCTGTGATGGATTGGGTGCCAATCACAATAGGATTATTAAGAAATGCAGGATTTAACTGTTGCTGTGTGTGCCTGGGTAGGATATAAATAAATGCCATGTGTAATAATACATGCACACATACATATGCACACTTACTATAACAAATGAGGGATATGTTAATGATTTTAGAAACATTTGAAGGAGGGAAAGACAGTTCTATTTGAGAGAGGTCACAAGCTGAACACTGAAGATAAAAGGGCATTTATTCGAGTTAAAATGGGAGGCACATTGTGGGGACAGATGTAAAATGGATGTTTAGGAGCCCTGGTGGACAATGGTTTATCTAGGAAATGATGAGAGATGCATCCTCAAGGTCCACTGGGATCCTCTTTGGGAGTTGGACTCTGAAGTTTAGACTTTTGAAGACCATAGAAAATTACCTGATGATTTTAAAATTTCAGCATGATAAAAATGACTACTTCAATAGTTTTACACTTATAATTTTTCAGTTAGAAAATTCCAGTAGTTACCATTGCTAATCTTGCTCAGCCTATGTATTTATATTAAAGTTAGATGCAAATACGACTGCTGTGGGTCTTCTTCCATCATACTTCAAACCAAACCCGCAAATGTGGCCTGTGAATGGGCACTGGAATATCTACAGATTAACATTCTTTAAAGAGGAGGGAATATCCCCCAGTGGGAGAGGGGACTAACTAAATGGAGACAAAAAGCAAAGAAAAGAAAGCGGATTATTAAAATTACATAACTTATTGAAGTCCTATATTCAAGTTTGTACTTCAACTCTACATTAGAAAAATAAAACCAGAGAAGTTCATTTGATGTCATCCCCGTACGTCTCTTTTATAAGGTCTTCATACTTGTGCCCTGTTCATTTGTCTTACTAATTGTCGTGACCCAGCATTTTCCAGTGGCTGGCATTTAACAGGCACCTAGTCAATTTATTGAAAGAATAAATCAAAGCAACCCACACTAGATTTCAAGCTATGCTTTGTGAATGTAGACAGCTCTTAAATGGTTATTGGGCCACATGTATCTTCAGTGAGTAGTTTAGGGTATTTTTCAAAATGTACTTGTATTTACAGGGTAGTGCCTAAGCAAGAATTTTGGTTCTAGGAGTCTCTAAGAGTCTGGGGTAAGGTCAAATAGTTTAAAACAGTACTTGGATTCAGGATTTGGGATATGTCTTCAGTTTTCCAAACAGGACTTAAATTTATAGGAGAACTGTTGGAAACTAGTGACATTATCGTTGTTGTCAGTGACCAGCTTGTATCCCTTAGATCTTTCAGTGTACTTCAGCTAGTTTCTAGCTGCCAGTATCCGTATCTCTGTGTGTAGAATCATGTTTCCCTTCCGGAACTGTAAAGGCTGTTCTGCCTGTGGGAGCAGCAGACCGGAAGTGCCAGAGAATTAACATCCATTCTTGTTGTCAAGAATCCATGAGGTCACGAATCAGTGACTCAAAGTTAATATGTAAACACCCTATGTCCTATGAAAGGGGAGAATTTCCCTGTAGATTAAGCTCTAGTTACTACTCTGATAAGTAGCTTCATAACACGTGCTTTTTATTCACTGCCTTCTCTTTCTCATATCACTGCCCTACTCTCCTATTCATGTGTCCTTGGACCTTAAGATGAAATAATTTGCACTCCAATGTTTGTCTGAAGATCTGCTCCTTTGGAAACCCAAATTAATACAGCAACAGGTTGGGAAGCCCTTGATCAAGTGTTCTCTCCTAGGCTAGTCCAGTAGATTCATATCTAAATTATGAACTGGAAATGCAATGACCATTGAAAACTCGTGAAGCTCTGGTTTCCATTTCTACCTTCTCTGCTAGCTGGAGTCTTTGTTTGGGTCTCTTGGTAACATAAATATATTAAGTCTCTTCTTTCACCAAATGAGGATTTTGGTGAATTCCAGCTTATTGCTTCATAGAAAAAGCATTAAAACTAACATAGGAACAACGATCTTCATCTCAGAGATCATGTGGAATTGAAATTTTGTGAAACTATATGGGTATTTACTCTAACAATTATGAGGAACCTGCCACTTTAATGACCTGACGTATTTTTTCCCTCTCATCTTGCTGTGGCTCCAACTGGAAACGAGAATGTGGGGAAGGATGATGAACACTGATCTAAACTGGGATGTAAAACAGGAATCATAAGAAAATAACTTGCTGTACTAACTATGATTTTTAGAAATTAATCTTTCCCCACCCAGTAAGAATATAAATATTAACTTCTGCATGTTTTTTTCTGTTATTACAAACATGTTAGATTTAGTGTCCAGAGATAAGAGTCATGTAGAATGATGGCATTGGAGTACAATTTCTAATTCTTCATCATGAAACTTTAAGGCATTTAAGATGGTTTACGATAGTTCAGAAAGCTTGTTAACATCCCCAAATCCTATTGAAATTACAGGCTGGAAGTGTTCAATATGGAACAAGTCCTTAGCATTGAAAAACAACAAATGAACAAAGAACAGGGAGAGGACTAGCAATGAATCTGATATTGATGGAATCTGTTTTGATGAAACGCAGACAGGACCAGAGTGATGGGTAAATTAAGAGCAAGTGTTGTGGAAAAAGAAGAAAGGAAAAAAAGAGCACAGCCCATGGAGGAGCCCATTTTCTTTTCTAGGAGGACTGAGAGATGTGCACACTTGGAGGTGCAGAGAATGGAATTCTTTTATGGGTCAGTGTTCCATGTATTGAATTTAAGAAAAAAAAAAGTATGTCACATTGGGCAAGATATGCTATAATGTAAGACTGCATCTTCTGTATTTTTGAGTGGTTGAAATATTCATTAAATTAATGATTCAGGGCACAGCCTCTCAAGCCAGACAACATGTTTTTGAATACCATCAGGTACTAACTGTGTGCAGGTTAGGTAACTTCTCCGTACCTCTGTTCCTTCATCTGGAAAATAATGATAATAATAATATCAATGACATGGGGTTCTGGTGCAGAATAAATGAGTTCAGATATGTAAAGCACATAGAACAGTGCTTGGCAAATAAAAAGCACCAAATATGTTAGATTTTATTGTTATTTGTCAAATTTATCTGAGCTCCAAATTTTTAAACACAACTGACCTCTGGGCATTTCTGCTTTTATGTCTGACAGGCATCTCAAACTGAACACATTCCCAAGGAAATTCATGACTGTCTCCTCAAACGTAGGTCAAATTTCAATGTTCCCTCTCTCTGTGAATGAAATCCCCAGACTCCTTTTTCTACTAGTCAGCAATCTGGGACTTATCTTTAGCACCTCCATCAACCTTATCCCTATATCTAATATATCAGCAAGTTTACCTTCCAAATAGATCCCAAATCTTTCAATTTCTCTCCATTTCTACCACCAGCACACCAGTTTAACCCATCTGCTTTCAGCCCTATCCCATTCAGAGGAATAGAAGAATTTATCTAAAATGCAAATCAGATTATACCACACTATCTTCTACAGGGTCTTTATTTGCTCCCCAGGGCTCTCAGGGTTAAAACCAAAATCCTTATGACCCCTACCTATTGCTCCGACGTACAGATCAATGAAATGTTACAGGCAGTCTTGTATAACCATCACATGGATCAAGAAACCAGAACCACGTGAGCCCATCTGGTTCTCCCTTCCAGTCACTGCGCTCATTCTTCTTCCCAAAGATAACAACAACTTTCACTGAATAACAGAGATGGGTATTTTTTTTAACTTTTATAAATGGAAGCAGAAGTACAAGTTCTTTTGTACTTAGTTGTTTTAACTTAACATTATGCTTTGAGATTTATTCATTCATTTCTGTAAGTGCTTTATTGTCCCATTGAAGAAAAATTTGCCTATATCAAAATCATATACTGGTTCTCCTGTTTTCTTCTAAGAATGTTACTATTTTACCTTTATATTTACTTTTATAATCAATCCAGAATTGATTTGTGTGTATGAAGTAGAAGTCAAGATTTTTTTTTCCCCCGTATGATAGACTATTGATCCAGCACCCTTTACTGAAAAGAACTTCTTTATTAACTGCACCGTAATGCCATCTTTGACATAATTGAGTGACAATATATATGCGGGTCTATTTCTGGATTCCATTTTTTCCCTCACTATTTTATTTTACTATCTTTGTTGGATTTATCACACTGCCTTAATTACCACAGTATAATAAGTATAAATATCTGGTGGGGTAAATCCTTCAGTTTTGCTGTTCTTCAATATTATCTTACATAGTCCAGTTTATTTTGTATTTCCACATGAATTTTACAGTTGGCTTTTTAATTTATACCAAAAAAATTCGGATTTTTATCTGGATTATACTGAATTTCTAGATAATTTGGAGAGAGCTTACATTTTTATGATACTGAGTCACACAATTTATCTGTACATTCCTTCACTTACTTAGAGGTTCTTCAATTTCTCTCAACATGTTAGAGCTTTTAGTGTAGATTTCACGTTCACCTTTAATTAGATTTATTCCTAGAAATTTAGCATTTTTGGTATTGTTGTAAGTTGTGTCTTTTAAAAATTCATTTTCAATTTTTTGTTGCTGGTATATAAATACAATTACTTTTTACATATTGGTCTTGTATCCAGTGACCTTGCTAAATTTGTTAGTCTAATAATTTATAACAAATAATTTCATATTTCGTATATACACAAATATTTCTTTTATAAATAATATTTGTGTATTTCCTTTTCTTTCTTTCTTTCTTTCTATCTATCTATCTAACTATCCATCCATCTATCTAAGTACCTTATTTCATTGGATACTCCAAGCAGTACAGAGTTGAAAATCATGGTAGTCATCTTTGTCCCCTAACTTAGAATGCTTTAAATATTTCACCCATGTTTATTGTGGGTTTTCTGTGAATATCTTTTATTGCATTAAGGAAATTCTCTTCTATTCCTAATTTTAAGAAGCTATTTAAATTTATGAATGAGTAGTTGAATTTTACAAATGCTTTTTGCTGCATCCATAGGAATGATAAAATGATTTCCCCCTTTTTTTCTGTTAATATGGGAATAAAATAGTTTGATTTTTGAATGTTAAACTAGTTTGATAAGCAAATTTTAAACGCCATGTCATACCTCTCTATGACTGGATTTGATGTGCTAGTATTTGTGTCTATGATAATCCGATCTAGCCATGTTTATGAAAGACTGATCTGTAACTTCTTTTTCTTGTAATGTCATTGCCAGGTTTTAGTATCAAGATTATGCTGACCTCTTAAATGAGTTGGGAAGTATTTTCTCTTTTTCTTTCCTTTTCTCTGATAGCATTTATAAAAGAGTGATATTATTTCTTCCCTAAATGTTTGGAAAAGTTTACCAGTCAATCCATCTGGGCCTGAAGTTTTTTTTTGTTTGTTTTGGATAACAAATTCTACTTTTTTAATAGTTATAGGCACACTCAGGGTTGTTTTCCCTTTTTTATTGTGCAAGTTTTAGTAATTTTTGTTCTTCAAGGAATTTGCCTACTTCATCTTGATTGTCAATTTAATTGGCATAAAATTATTTATATAGTTATAATTATGTTTTTGTTGCCTGAAAGACCTATAATGATGTCCCTCTTTTTAGTTCTGATATTAATAATTTCTGTTACTTCTCTCACAATCAATCTCTTTAGAGTTTTATCAACTTTCCTCATCTTTCCAGACAAACAACTTTTGAATTTGTGAGTTTTGTTAGTGAGTATTTGGTTTTATGTGTGTGTGTATATATATATAACTGATTTCTATTCTTACCTTGATTATCACTTTCTTTTATCTTAATTTGTTGGGTTGTTTGTTTGTTGTTTCTGTCTTTGAGCCTCTTGAAACTGAATTTTTTCACTAATATATGCATTTCAAGCTTTGACATATCAAACTAGAATTTTAATTCCATTGGATTCTGATACTCATGTAAAATATTCCCTCTTTGCTTTCATATTATTTACATTTTCCTCTATATTATTGAACACAATAACAATAATTTGTGACAAAAAAAGAAAAAAATAACAATGGAAACAAACTCAGAGAGGATTCAGAAATTACTATTAACTGACAAGGATTTAAAAATAACCAAAATTAATGTATTCAAGAAAGCATAAAATAGAAAACACAGAAAAAGAACATAAAAGACTTGTGAGTTATAATGAATAATTCTTTCTCTCTTTTCTCTTCTAGTTATGACAATATAATTAGAGTCCTAGAAGGAGAGGAGAGAGAAAATATGACAGAAGAAATATCTGAAGAGAAAATGGCCAGGAAAAAAAAAAAAAGAAAGAGAAGAGAAGAAAAATTAAAACCAAAGAAAGATATCAATTTACAGGTTCTTTTCTTACCCTTTTTTTTTGGTAAGATCTTTATTTAAGACTGAGTTGATTCCTCTCCATTCACTCAGAGAAGCATACTTTTTAAATTAAGGTCCCTGTGAAGTCATCTGACATTCACAAGTGGCACAAAAACTTTGACCTTAAAGCAATATGACAGATAAGCTCCAAAATCAATGCACAAAGGCATTCAGAACATAGTGTGATATTACAGAATAATAGAGTAGAGGTCTTCTTGGGTTGGAAGGAGGTAATAAATTGGAGGGAGGAGGAGTAATGGAATAGGAGTATACAATCATCTTTTCTATTTCTAAAACTTGGACGCATCTAGCATGAAAAGAAGTTAAATGTAACTTTCCCTACAGAATGAAGTGGTACCTAGTCCCAAAGCTGAAATCAGAGAGCCATTAAATACACATTCACAAATATCACTTTCTAGAAAGAGTCACCAATAATTGGCACTGGACATGTTCCTTAGATCTTAGTAAGAGGCAGCTGGATCTGCCCTGCTATCCCAGCTTTTACCGTAGTATCCTTTCTCTTCATTCCTTTCTCTCCAATCTCCCTCTCTTCCTCTGCAATCCACCTACTGAAGAAGGGAGATGAAGGTGTTAGAGTTGCAAGGAGGTCAATGTTTATGCAAGAACAGAATTTTCTTGCTGCATTCCACCAAACCAATTAAGAGAGGGCTTCAAAAGAATCACTCTAGAAATAGAGCACATCTTCATGAACTGGCCTCTCTCTCCTCAGATTGATATCCTATACTGATATATTCTAGTATTGTCATTAGAATGAGTTATAGTGAGGAAAAAATGAGGACTGTTGGCATGAAAGCCCTGGCAGTTTTCAGGAGTACATGAACACTGAGATGTGTGCTTGTATCTCATTTTTAGATCTCTGAAAAGTTAAAGGCTTGTGTAGTTAGCCATAAGCAGAGGGATGAGGAATAATCATGTGTGTTGTGCCTGAGAAGAGGAACCCCCCCCAACCAACTCACACACCAGACTCCCTTGGTTCAGATGGCATAGAAGAGGATTTCTATAGTTCTCATGACTCTATGTGGAACATAAACCATAAGATTACCAAGGAAGCTACCAACACAGCTAAGAGATACCCAATCTGATCTCTAGAGGTAGATAGTGGTATTGTTCACCTGCAGAGGTGGAAATTAAGGCATGGCTACCATTCTCTAGGTATATGTTGTCTTCTATCTCCCTCACCGGAGGGATTGTTCCAAGATGGGAGAGGGGGAAGAAGAATGAAAGTAAGTTAGACTACTCTCTCCTTTGCTCCAAAGTGCTGGATTGGGAAGAGAAGGAGAAACATAGACCATAGTATCTGTTTACTCCACAAGCTCTACAATCCTGGAAGGGTAGAAAGATGTAAGTAAAACATGAGACTAAAGTTTTAAAATTAAATTAGAATGGATTTTTTCAATTACTTATCTTGACCAGAAAGGTATGGGATGTGTTCAAGATGCTGATTGTTACCCTGTAGAGATTGGGAGAAAAAAATCATTTTAAATTTATGTTCCAATAAATTCAGACTTACCAACAAGCCAGTTACACAAGACTATGTGATTTTTGCCTTGCTTCCTTGGTTACTGATAAGTAAATACTATATAAAAGAGCTTGACCAAGAAAATTTGTCATTTCTTGTGTCCTGAGTTCCCTAGTTCCCTAGTTTACTTTCCTCCTTCAACCTGTTGGAGTCTCTCTCTCTCTCTCTCTCTCTCTCTCTCATTCTGTGTGTGTGTGTGTGTGTGTGTGTGTAATATGTCCAGGCTTTAAAACTGTACTTGAGTAGGAATAGGAAAAAGTATTTTCTATTCCATTTTCCTAGAAGCTGAAGTCTGAATTACATTTTTAGAAGTTGTAGAACCTAAAAGCCAGGTATGCTGTTTATTCTCCATTTGCCACTCCTGAAAAATTATCTCTGCCATTCTTTCCCCCAGAAAGTTGTCCTCTACAAATTGCAACACCTGTGCTCCCATGTCCTCTGGCTTCCCACTGGGTCTAGTCATGGAATGCATCTGCAAAAGACTAGAAGTTCATAAGAGAAAGGTGTTAAGGGAAATATCTTCCTTGCTTAATCCCTGGCAGGATATAATTCTAGCAGTGACTTCATTCCTCTACCCATGGTCACCACACCTTCTGTACCAGTAGCCCCACTTACTCCTGCAAAGTGGAATAACAAGCCTAAGGCTCATTCAACCTTCTCACAGTTCCTGGTGCTTTCACATTCCTTGTTGGTCTCCTTAGCCCTACCCAGACCTCTGAGTTAGTTCCATCATAAAATTCTCTACAAATATACATTTTCTGATGGGAACTTGATTGATCTACCAAGAGACTGTTTTTTTTTTTTTTCCTTTGCTTCTTTTTGGAACAACTGAAGATAATGTCCAGCAGCTCAAGTTGCTGTTGGTTAAGCAAACAGGAAGTGAGAAAAGCATATTAGTTAATATCCCCCCGATAAATCTTCACTATATAACATGTCTAGGCCTTTTTCCTCAGCTGGTTCCCATGTGATAAGTGAATAACTCAGTCATATATATATATATATATATATATATATATATATATATATATATCCATATCATATATATATCCATATCCATATATATCCATATCCATATATATGTATCCAATATATATATATCCATTGAAGAGCTGAACTTTTTGCTTTTGTCAAAACACTCTCCAGTGAATTCCTCTATCCATTCTACCATTTTCCTGAAGAGGAATGTGCTATTGTTCTTTCCCTTTGATAAGACTCATTCTAAAAACCATTTTACAGGCTGTCACTTCCCCAGTTCTCTCTTCTGTAGAATTCATTTGGTCACCAACAAATCTATCTTATTCTCCTGCAAAATCTGTTCTCTTTTTTTCCCAGAGATGAAGCCACTTTGCTGAATAAGGCAATGGACAACTTATAAGAGATTTTAATGTGTACGTTGGCTCTTGTTCATATAAATGGCCTGCTGAAAATATGTACTATGTGTCCATCTGATTTTCATCTTAGGTAACTGTAGCAACTGAATCATAGCGCCAGATTAAAGAGCAAGACGGGTGCTAAGAACCTTGGCCAAACCAATGAAACTAGTGAAATCCCATTCATTTGGAATCTGTGTGTACAGCTTCAGTTCAAATAGAGGACACTGGAGAGGTATCAACAGAACACATAGTGAGAGTGAACCATTGCCACATAAACACTGGGTTTCAAAAGGATACTCTGACCCTAATTCTGTGAAAGAAGAACTTATAAAAGTAAGTTTGGTACTATATGATTTCACTCATATGTGGAATCTAAAAAACAGAACAAATGAATAAACAAACAAAGAGCAGAAACAAACCTGTAAAAGCAGAGAACAAACTGATGGTCGCCAGAGGAGAAGGGGGTGGGGGATGGTCAAAATGGGGTGAAGGGCAGTGGTAGATACAGGCTTCTAGTTATGCAATGAATACGTCATGGGACTAAAAGGCACAGCATAGGGAATGTAGTCAGTGGTAACCAATAGTGTCCCACGGTGACAGATGGCGGCTACACTTGTACAACAACATAACATATAGACTTGTCGAATCACTATGAGGTATGCCTGAAACTCAGGTAATGTTGTGTGTCTACACTTCAATAAAAAAATGCAGACATGATAAAAAAAAAATAAGTTTGAAAGGTTGGGGAGAACAAAGAGAAAGACCCAAGAGCCTTGGATTTCTATTTCAGCTATGATACCCGACAAACTTGATCTTGGCTGAGTCTCTTAACCTTTCAATCTAGGATCCTTTCCCGTGAAAGCACTCCTTACTTTTACCCATCTCAACTTTTTATTCAAAAATTCTAACAGCTAATATATAGCCATAGTAATTTTAGCCCAGAAGATAGAATGATATTGCCTATATCACAACTTTGCATTTTACAGAATTTTTGAGACTTCTTATGCATAACGGCACAAAAAACCCACAACATAATCCATCATCCATTTGTGTCATGCGGCAAACATAAGTGTATAGTAAATTTTCAAATAACATGATGGAGTGCTTAGTGGACAAAGAGACGTAGAAGAAAAAAGTTATCACTTCGGAGAGTTGAGAGTGTTATGTTTATCATAAGCTTTTAAATATAGATAGAAGTAGATAGGGAAACAAGACAAATGAGTATAACTAGTATTAATTGTTTCTGAGACTGCTGTTGCTCAGGAAAAATTCATAAAAAATGTAGCTTAATCTTAAATAGGGAAAGAAAATGACATATCCCAAGCCTGCGGGGCTTTTGAAGAGTTGCAAGAAGAGCAATTTAGAGGAGATAGCATCTCGAATGAAGCGGCTATTTGTGGGCTGTGCAGTGATGCTGTTCCACAAAGAGCATGGGAAGGGAAGCCAGAGCCAGCTGTGGGCACAGATCCTTCAGCAGCTAACTGCGTGACCTATAGTACTTCACGGAGTCTGTCTGGGCATTGGTTTCTCCTTTTTGCTGAAGGCAAGGGACAATGGATTAGGTATAATTTAAGATCTCTCTTAGGACTGAAAATGTATTCAATGCCATTCTCCAGTGACCATTAGGGAGGTAATTAAGAGTTTTGAATTGGGAAATAATAAGATGAAAACAGCATTTCAAGAAAGTAAATCTTGTCTTCTTCTGCTGGGTGTGTGAACAAGGAGAGCCTGGGACAAAGGAGCTATGACTCAGGGCTCAACAATTCTTACAACCGTATTTATCGTCTTAGCCATTGGTGAAGAGAAAATAAAAATGTCTGCTCTGAGGTCACTTCCCATAACATTTTGAAAGAGCCAACACAAAAGTAACCCTGCTTCTTTAACATTTTTTTTTAATTTGCCATTTGGTTTTTAAATGAGGGCCTGTATTCCTTGGAAGAATGAAGCCCCACTAACACACAAAAAGTATGTAAGATAATTTGTTCCTGTAGATGTGAAATGAAATATGAATGTATTTCATCAGATTACCTCATAAAATGTAGCTCCCCAAGCACTGCAAGTAAAAATGTACTTTTATTTACATTTAAAAGCTTATGACAAACATAACACTCTCAGCTTTCAGAAGTGATCATTTTTTTCTTCTATATCTCTTTATCCACTAATGCCTTAGTGAAAATCTGAAGCTGACAAGGAAACCTCAAGAAGGGTCCAATCTAAGAAAATGGAACATTAAGGTCTGATGCAAAGATACTAGTTTAACCACTTCTTGCCCTGAAAGTCTTTCTCTTTCTGACAACTCTATCAACTCTTCTTTGTATTTCTAACACTTTTAATTTTTCCCAGAACAGCCACTGCCTTGGTTCGCCTTCGTTCAAATACAGAGTGGATTGGAAGAATACATCCTAGGACATCAGACTCATCTTCTTCGTCTAAGGGAGTCACGTCATGGGATTCCTTGATTCTTTGTTTCTTCAAACTACTTTTTTGCTATAAGACTGACATAATAGTTCACCATGTGGTATGACCATGAGACCACAGAATTTGAAACTGTTCTTTCTATAGCATTTGTCATGAAATAAATAGCCACCAAATTCTGTGGTAGTTTAATTCTGGTTCTGGTTTTACACTCTTGTTATGTGATTTTGAAGTCCCTAACTCTAGGAAAACAGAAGTTATAAATGTAATGTCAGGCTACTTTATAAATAAAAGCTCTTACCTAATTTCCCTTTCCACGGAGACATGGGGTAAGAAGTTTCTATGGCTGCAGGGATCAAAGTGTTTCTGGCCTTCTTTCTCAGGGCTGAACCCCCTTTTGTGTGCTTCTGCTATCCCAGCCCAGCAGGGCTGCCAGACTTGCCTCCCTTCATCTTCAGGCTCAAGCACTTGTGATTCTGAGCCAATTGTGGGGAAGGCCCAATTCCAACATCAGATAGGGTTTGGGTGAATCTTGCCATTCAAGATTTCATAGCCCATATTCCTGGAATGATCCCTGGAGACCATTTTTCTAATCCATGGGGTTCCTGCCTCAGTTTCTTGATTTGATGCTTCAGTGCTATATCAGAAATACAGACATGGTATGAACGATTTCACTGAGATAAGGCCTTTCTCTTCATCTTCCTCTCAGGTCAAGTGAGATTCCTCTCTCCATCTTCCCACCCAAGGCTATAATTTTCCTCCTAAATTGTTGATTAGTTTATATGCTCTGCTATCTGCTCACTTCAGCTGTCCTTCCCTACTGAACAGGTCAACTTTTCAGCAGTCCAAGTCACGTCCAATTTTATATACTCTTCTTATGAAATAAGAATTGGAGCCCGTTGACACGTGGGAGGGCTTTCTCCACTAGAACTTCTCCCCAGTTTCTCCTGCTCTGCTACAGAGATCCCAGCCAGTGGCCCCGTAGAGAAGACCATGTCCCTGTATAGTCACTAATAAGTGATTTTCTCTTCCTTACGAAGAGAGAGTTTTTCTCATTTTTTAACTCCCCAGTAATCAACCATTTGTGACTATAGAAACACTTTGTAGATGGGTTCAATAATTACAAAGTTCTCCAATAATCTTTTGAGAGAAAATAAGTAAAACTGCATGTTTGAATAGAGTAGGTATTGAATTAAATAATTTTGCATCAAGTATGGGTCTGTCAATACAGCCCAGTTGGTGAATAAAGAACTCCTTAAAGACATAGAAACTTTAATCCTTGATACCATAAACTTGATCTCCAGATCCTGATCTGAGACCTGAATCAAAATGTACTATCAGCAGACAACTGGATATTCACTTGCAAAAAAAAAAAAAAATGAACTTGGACTCTTATCTTACACCATGTACAAAAATTAACTCAAAATAGATCAGCAACCTATAAATAAATAAAGCCACAGTCATAAAACTCTTAAAGGAAAACACAACTAAGTCTTCACGACCTTGAATTTGGAAATGAATTCTTGCATATGATCCCCAAAAGAAAAATAAATAAATTGGACTTCATCAAAATTTAAAAATTCTGTACATCAAAGGATATTGTCAAGAAAGTAAAAATGGGTTCTAAAGAATGAGAGAAAATATTTGCAAATTATATACTTGAAAAGGGTTTCATATCTATAATAAATGAATAACTCCTACAACTCAACAAAAAGACAACTCAATTAAAAAGTGAACAAAGGGCTTGAACAGACATATCTCCAAAGAAGATACACAAATACCCAACAAGCATATGAGAAGATGCTCAACATCACTACTCATTAGGGAAATACAAATAAAAACCACAATGTGATACCACTTCACACCTAGTAGGAAGGTTATAAAAATTGGGGGGAAATAACAGATGTTGGCAAAGATGTAGAGAAATTGGGAACCTTGTACACTAATGGTGGGAACATAAAATGGTGCAGCTGCTGTGGAAAACATATTGGCAGTTCTTCCAAAAGTTAAACATAAAATTACCATATAACCCAACAATTCCACTCCTGAGTATATCTACCTACAAGAATTGAAAACAGGAACTGAAACAGGTACCTGTGTGCCGATGTTTGTTGCAGCATTATTCAAGATGGGCAAAAGATGGCTCAAGTGTTCATCAGCAGATGAATGAATAAAAAAAAAATGTGGTCTATCTATAATGGAATATCATTCAGATGTAAGAAGAACTGAAGTTCTGATACATGCTACAACTTGGATGAACTATGCTAAGTGAAACAGGCCAGAAAAAAATCATTTACATGAACTATCTAGAATAGACAAATTCATAGAGCCAGAAAGTAGACTGAAGGTTACTAGAAGATGAAAAGAGTGGGAAATGGGGAATTACAGCTTTTAGGAGTAGAGTTGCTGTTTGAGACTGTAGCAAAGTTTTAAATAGTGGTGATGAGCTTGTACAATGTTGTGAATATATATAATTAATGCCACTGAAATGCATACTTTAAAATGATTAGAATGGCATAAAACTGGCCTTTTAATATTATACATATCATATCACAATAAAATCTAGAAATGAAAAAATTCACTTTTAGCACAAACTCAGAGATGTTCAGTAGCATTTCACCCAAAATACTTAGAACCCAAGCACTACTGTAGTACTGAGCTGGGTGTGTCAGGAACTGGCAGAAGAGAAGATGCTAAAAATGATCCTGAGTTATTATTCAGTTCTGGTCTTCTGGAGTCCAGCTGGTACTTTGAATTCTAGTCTTCATTCACCCCCAAGAAAATGGATTAAGGAAATAATACAGGAAAACTGGACTCGGTCTCTCTTGGTTCTAAACAACTTTATGTACTTTTTATTTGCTTCAGTATTTGAGGGGCTGAAAGGGGAGTACTGGAAAGTGTAGATATTCTGTTGAGATCTTAGCAGTGATGATGGAAATTTAGTTTCCTCTACACTGTGTTATGGCTTCCTAACACTACGCCATCTTGGCACATTACTAGAGGTCGAGGCTGAGATGCAGTATAAATGCTGAGTTAATTAATTATAATCAGTAATACTATGATGGATTCCATATGACACTGAGGTCTATGGCAGAAACTCAGTTGTGTGCAGCTCCTCACAGCACTTACAGATTAGTCTTCAAACAATATAGATTGTGTTCGTGCCACAGGATCCCACTCTGGGGGTTCCTGACATTTCCAAAGGAGAAACTGTATAGCAATAATGTAGCTAAAAGGCACTTGAGCCAGTAGAGGCTCAGATATGATGGGTTTTTATTTTCCTGCTCCCTCTCTTTATCCAGAAATCTCACCTCAAGGAAGATAGAAAGTACATGTGAGGCCTTCCACCAGCTCATCTAAACCCGAAAGGTGAAAACTTCACCGTTGGAACAGGAGGCATTCAGAAGGCGTCACCCCTCTAGCTACATCTTGGACATACATCCTACTCCCCAGTCTGCAGTTTGCATCGTCCAAGAGATCATATGTTCATGCCCAAAGATGCTAAGTAAATGACAAGCAGACATGTTTGCATAATCTTCATTACCTTTACCATAGTTCAATATAATTTCCCCAAATGTTTCATTTATTTTATTTCAGAGACTGTGACAGTTAGGATCTTGAAGTACAAGCCTGCATCTGTAATCCATTTATGAACTCTCTCTCCAGTGCAATCGCAAAGAGAGAGGGAAAAAAAGTTTGGGGGGTGAGGAATTATTTGGAGTAAAAAAAAAAAAAAAAAGAAAAGAAAAAAAAGCATTGAAAAACAAGCAGAGGAGAGTAAGAGCACATCTGTTTTCGTAAGAAATCATGGAACCTGGCCCTTTTTCAGTGGGGTATTTTACTACCACATGGCTTTAATCCTACATCTGGGCCTGTTGTTTTATGAAATATTTCCCACAGATGATGTCAATTATAATTTTTGTCCCGGTCGTCAATTTACGGACTCTTGGAATAAGACAAAATGAAACAACCAGAAAAAGAACAACTTATGTGGTCTACTCTCTGACAAAATTATAGCTGTGTGATACACATCTAAAATCAATAACTCTGCTAATGATTAGCAGAACACATTGCTTGGTTTATGAGCAGAGATGAGGCCCACACTGTGCACATGTTTGGCACTGGATTGCATTTTTTGTTTGCTGTGTATTTACCAGCAGATGTTCAGCCGTTTATTTAATGCTTCTTCTACGAGCCAGTAGTAGGGCCCGCGTCTGTGCGACATTTATAAGTCATCTGCCAGCAATACAGGTGGAATGCTTTCATGGAGCCTTTTTTAGTTCCTTCAGCAGGGATGATCTATCAGAGAAATCAAGGATAATTCTTTATGGAGTTATATGGCTATTAAGATGTGGAGCTCTGATTTTGTGTGTAAAGTTGAAGAAATTTGGATTCCAGCATATGGAATCAGAATTGCTTTTCAGAATCACTTTGAAAGAATCATTTGTGGCGTTCAACTTTAGCAGCTGGTCTGAGGGCGAAAGGTTTTGTGGAGAAACAAAGAAACTCCATTAGTCCTGGGTAGACCCACAGTTTTGACAGAAATGGTTTCTCTCTTTACTTGCAGGGACTCTTTTGATGCAAAAAGATAAACCAGGTCCTTTAAAAATTATCTCATGACTACAAGATTTTATAATTTAATAAGAAGCCAGATAAATTGAGTGCTTTAAAATTCCTGGGAGGATGAAATTGAGTCGAGGAGATTCTGCTTCTTTGGGGAGTAGCCAGTGCTCTGGCTACTGAAAGTTTTAAAATAAGAGGAAAAAAAAAAAAAAGGAGAGAAGAAAGAGTTCCAGAGTATTCTAAATCCTCATGATTCCTTTAGTTGTGTGTGTGTGTGCTGCATTTTGATATAATAATTTTAGAAATCCAATGTTTCTTTTTTTTAAGATTTTATATATTTATTTGACAGAGAGAGAGAGAGCGCAAGCTGGGGGAGTGGCAGGCAGAGGGAGAAAGAGCAGCAGGTTCCCTGATGATCAGGAAGCCTGATGTGGGACTTGATCCCAGGACGCCAGGATCATGACCTGAGCCGAAGGCAGATGCTTAACCGACTGAACCACGCAGACGCCCCTAGAAATCCAATGTTTCATTTTAAAGTCCAAATATTGAGCATTTAATAGGATTTAACATTGATAAATGTGTTCGAAGACATAAATGATTTCATTTCTTAACATGATACCTGAAGTTCCTCATAAATTTTTCTACTGGCTAGGCTCTCCTTATGATCCCTGCTCTTCCATTTTCTCTCAGAGGATTCCCCACTTTATCCACCACTTTCCTAGGTCTGGAGTTCTAGAAGTGGAGAAGGCTAAGACGGAGATTCAGGTGCATGTGATTCATTAGAGAAGCATCCTCAGGGGAAACGGAGTGAAGGAGGCAGGGATGGGTGAGGGAAGGGAATTGAGCAAAGAGTCTAACATGGAGTTTGGCCTGATCCCACAGGGAGCTCTGGAGTGTCAACTGCACCTCAGCATTGGCCCCAGCTAAGGCAAGGGTCCAGGGAAGTCATACATATAATCTCCCCTGCAAAATGCCTCCTGATCAGCTGAGGGTAATCCTCTGGAGAAGAGGGGAGCTATGAGCCTTTAGCAGTGGATTTGGACAACCACTAGAAGAACCATACAGGCCCTCTGAAGGAAATCTGGATGGGCCCCCAGTAGTGTCCAATGACTCACTGTATTTTATATGACAGAAAAGATAGTCCAAAACAAATCCATTGAAAGGAACTTTGCCCTAGATGCCTAAGCCCAGAGGCATTTGATTTAAATTGGGCAGATGCATTACCATGTGACAATATAGTGTTCAATTCCCAGTTTCTCCTCCTGTCTTCTTTCCAAGTATTTCCGCAGTACTGACAACTGTGGCTTGGCCTTCCCTGGTGGCAGACCCAGGAGACATGGAGGTGCCTGAGGCTGATGGAGAGGAGTATGATGGCCCACAAACAAACACATCTTCTCACTGCTCTTGACCATTAAATTGTTCTGGTTTGTCTCATGTGTTCTCTTGAACTGTCAGGGTTCCCTCACCTAGAGCCAGGTTAGTGTTTGCTGCGTACCAGAGAAGGAGGGGATGCGTGATAGCCTCACGTAATCCTTCACAAAGACAGCACCAAGCACAGCTCACTCAGAATTACCTGCTTGAGATGATTTCAAGGGAAGTCTGAGATGGACCCTTCCTTGCAAATCGTCTTGTCCATAGTGCTAGAATTTTCAACACTCCAGATTTCTTTCTACGATTTAAGGCTCTGTTGCCTCAACAGCACTCTTTTAAAATAGAAATGTCCTAGGCAGAATTACAGCTGTGTACCAAAGTAGACAGACGGAAATAAACACTGTAGGATCCCAGAATTTGGGCACTATTCTCAATTCCTGAAATGGGACAGATTTCCCTTTTTCTCTACGTTTATTTTATTATTTAAACTTGGAAACTGGGTTTATTATACTTTTAAAACTTAGCTTATTATACCTAGTCTTATATAGTGATTATGAGAACAAAATCTCCCCCCCTTATTTTATACTACCCCAATTTTTTTAAATGCACTTTTTCTCCGCTCTCTGACCACTCTCTCACTCATTCTCTCATTTAACATTTTGTATTTATCATTTATTCTTTCAGTAGATATTTGACAAGCACTGCATTAAGTGCTGTGAGTAAATAGCTCAGTCAAGTATGAGAAACAGCTTCCAAGCGGATAATCACAATATAATATAACAAAGCTACAATAGAGCTTGGTATAGAATCCTGGAGAAGAATAATGGGGAACACTGCTAAGACAGAGAGCACTCACATTTGAACAGGGTGTAGAAATATGAGTAGGATCACCAGAAAAAAAAGAGAAAAGCAGAAACAGCAATGTACGAAGGCTCAGAAACATACAAATGATAGATAAAACTGGAGACAGCAGGAGGAGGCAGGGAACAGTTTAGGAAAAATCATAAGGCTCTTTTCAAGAGGCAAAGGCATATAGATTTTCTTCTGCAGGAAATGGGGAAAAACAAAGGTATGTAAGTTGATTTGCTTTTAGGACAATGACTCTGATGTTCTTTCTAGAGTCAGCAGGGGTCAGCAAACTTGAAAAACAGCTTTATTGAACACCACCACACCCGGTTGTTGTGCCTGCTTTCACAATACAACCACAGAGTTGAGTACATATGGCAAGAACCATGGCTCACAAAGCTGAACATACTTACTGTTTGGCCCTTTACAGAAAAAAGCTGGTGGACCCCTGCATTAGAGGAAGGAGAGATTTGGTTGCTTAGGGGAGATGCCCAATTAGGGAAATACTTCTGTGATGGAATTTAAAATCCCTGTTGATTGACTGGATGTGAGGAGTGAGGAAGGGACGTTAAGTGTGACTTCCAGATTTCAACTTGCACAATCACTTGGATAGTTGATAGTGGCGGGGAATGCAGTAAAAAGAACAAATAGATGAGAAGCAAGGAAGAAGAGATAACGATGTTGGGAGTGAAGACCCCAAGGCTGATCTTGAGTTGGCCGTTGGAAAAATGAATAAGGAGAGACAGACATTTTGTTTCTCTTGAGTTTCCTTTCTTATGTGAGTGCTCTCTGCCTGAGCCATTGCTCTCCATTATTCTACAGTATTCTATACAAGACTTGATTGTAGCTTTGCTATACTATGTCATAATTATCTACTTGGAAGCAATTTCTCCAGCTTGACTGTGAACTGGTTACTCACAGCACCTAACACAGTGCTTGTCAGATGTCTACAGAAAGGATATTCTCCCATCTCCCGTCTGTGATCTCATCATATAGCCTCATCCATGTTCTCAGCTTTAATTACAATGACCACATCAATGATTCACAAATATGTATTTCCAGCCAGACTTCATCTCTCTGACAGCTGTCATTTTTTTAAATGCCTTAAGCCTTTTGAACACCTCCTCTCTGCATTGTAATTATTCTTCCTTTTTGTCAATCCTGCCTTCCTAAAGTAGGCAGAATTCCCAACCAACATTTCCTGTGTCCTCGTGGTACTGGTTTGTAGGATATGTGGTTGGCTCCCACCAAGCACATCCTTCCTCGGTATTTGAAGGTGCATGGGAAAGTTGAAAGGCTGTGCAGTTCTTCTGCTGTACAAGGGGATGGATCAGCTATACCAGAAGTTCTGATGTCTACATTCTGGCCGGATGGATATTAAGTAATCAGTGGTGAAAAACACGGGATTTTTCTATGAAACTTCCCCTTGCTGGATGCCTCTTGATTGTGTGGCATTCAGGTTTGGCTCCCTGCCTTCCAGAAATTCTGGCAATTGACTAAAGCATATTTCACAAGTGCCTTCTTTCTAAGCTACTAAAGTGGTTTCTGCTACCTAGAACTGAATCTTCATTGAGATAAGCTCCAGATTTCTTCTCCAGCCTTTTTTATAACACAGTTTAGGTCACTCTTTGTGCTTCAGCTATAGTCAACTTCTTATAGTTCCTCCAACTTCCCATTCTGATTACCACAGGGCCTTTGTGCCTGCTTTTCCTTCTGTCTGGGATGCTCTACTCTCACCTCCCACTCCCAAACCCCATGTATTGTTTAGTTTCTGTCATTGTTATATTCCTCACCTCAGTCATTACTTGTTCTAAGACTTGTCGGATCTCCCTGACTACATCAAATTCCCCTGTGAATATCTTTCACATATTGATGTTACATATCTCAATTGTAATTTGCATTTACTCACATGGTTGTTGGACTAATGTCTTTCAATCTTCTACACTGTAAGTTCCATGGAAGCAATGCTCACTAATTTATACCCAGAATTTAAAACAATACCTGGCATATATCATAAGTATTGTTTGCTTTGATAATTGGTAAAGATGTTTTAAGCAGTTCGAACAATTGCCACTGCTCTAAGTTTCTATTACTTTATTCTTTGGAAAGCATCTAAGAACCCCTTATTCTTATTTTATAAATACAAACTTAGTAAATCTACTGTTCAAATTTCAGTAGTTTAGAAGCTTTAATATTTTTAGGTATCCCAGAAACACATCTATTTATCCCATCTCTGATCAAGATTATCAGGCTACAGGATTTGAAATCACAGGGAGTCAAGAAAGGTTTAAAAGTAGATGTCATCCTCCTCCAAGACTATGCTTCAGAAAGATATAGCTGTATCTTGAGGTGGTATGCAGGATGAATTAAGAAGAGGAAACCATAGCAACCTACTGTGGCCTGAAGGAGGGGAAGGATACAAATTAAAAAAAAAAAAAAAAAAAAGACAATGATTGAAGTCTAGGCCACTGGAGAATGGGAATGTTTTTACCAGAACTGGAGAATAAACATAAGCATGAGGATAACATCTGTGTTTCACTTTTTAGGCTGTAATTGCTGCTTCTGTTTTTTATTTTTCAGAAGTAGAAAATGAGAATCAGAGAAATCATCATTTGTTCGAGGGTGCAGAACAAAAATGGTCAGAGCCAGGACACAAACCCAGTGCTCTGATCCTATATTCTGTGTCCTTTCCACCGTCCCATGCACTTTGGAGGAGGAAAATGGTTTAGAGGGAAGGAGTGTACTGATTTGGATGCAAATATAAGGGATTTTGTTTTAGACATGATGAGTTTGAAGCAAGAAAAAATAGCACCAGCAGTTTCTCTAAAATATTTATGAAATGTATCATTTATAAAATACATTTGAACAAAATGCTCATGTGGGTTGATTCAATTTCTAAAGAAAAGATATTTTAATACAAATAATCACCCTAAAATTTATCTGCTTGGGGATCTCTACTGACTAACCCTGAAGACATCTGCTTTTGGATTATATTATAGGCCTACTCTTGCAACCCTTAAAATAAAAATTAATTAAGTGCAATCCTGTCTTATTTCACAGAGTCCCATCTCATACACTAAATTATTTTCCAAGAATATCCTGAACATACTAAGCCTTTGTACATCTTATGTCTTGAGTTCTGATACTAATATGTTGGTCTGGAAGGTGGAAGAGATTTTGTTTACTCTCTGAGAGTCAACATTAGAAGATCTAGTTTACCTTTCACTTTTCTACAAAGTATAATGAAAAGTGTCCAAATAAGTGATCCAGGGTTGAAGTTGGACAGATGTTCAAGTCAATGAGATTTAGATCTAAGTGGCAAAAAAAAAAAAAAAAAAGACTTTTCAATCAACTTTAGAACTGTCACAAAAGATCAGATGGTGTGCAGTTTCTATTTCACTGAAATTAGTAAAATTTCAGCCCAGAGCATGTAATTATACCTAAGAAATATAGTGATGGGCTTGGTGGTAAAAGAAGATGACCCTGAACACTGTTCTATAAAAAGTAATAAGAATTATTATTATAAATTTTATTTAATTAATATTGTCATTAACAATATCTTTCAGAGCCAGACGTAACATCTAGAGTTAGAGAAGTCTGGGACGCTTGCGTCTATTACAGGAGGAGATAAGGCAGAGCAAAGTTTATAAAGGGGCTTGCATACATCCTCTGATTAAGGGAGGGCCAATTTGGGATTTGTCATTTGTCTTGAACTATTTACCAAATGCCTTGGAGTTGGCAAACCTCAAACCTAGTTTCGTTGAGTGTTTTTCTCTCAATTTTTAAACCCAAGTGATTCCTTGGGAAATTTAATCCATATGTTTCAGAATCGTTTACACTTAACTCATCAAAATGTTTTGTAAGGGCTATTTGATGTCCAAATGTCTTTTAAAGCCCCCCCTTTTTTATTTAGAAACAGGAAATTGTTCTTTGTTTTTTGTTTTGTTTTGTTTCTTTTGTAAGAGTAAACAACCTAGGAACATAGAAAGACTGAGACCAGCTTCACAATTTTTAACAGTTGGGCTTAAGCATATCCTGTTCACACAGAGTAGTACATTCTTAAAGCTATAATTTTAGCATAGCTTATTGATTTAGGGTACTAGACCCAGGATTCCTATTAGTTGATTAATACCAAATAAGTGTTCAATGATCACTGATTTTTCTATGAAAATATAAAAAATAAGGCTGTCTTCAGAAGACATAGAAAATATTGATACTTTAATAACCATACAAGAAATTAAAATGCAGTCAATTATTTCCTAATAAAAGCATAATGCCTCATTGGTTTTATAGAAGAGTTCTATTAAACTCTAAATAATAACTGAGCAAAATACGTACAAGCAATTTACAGAAGAACTATAAAAACTGCACTAATATTCAGCAATAATTTTTGGTCATTGGGGAAATAGGAAGTATTATATAATGGTGGAATGACTAGAAGTCAGTAAAGTCTTTATCAAAGGGAATTTGGCATTATTAAATTAAAAAAATAGGGGCACCTGGGTGGCTCAGTGGGTTAAGTGCCTGTCTTCTGCTCAGGTCATAATCTCAGGGTCCTGGGATGGAGCCCCACTGCCTAGGGCTCCCTGCTCAGTGGGGAGCCTGCTTCTCCATCTTCCTCTGCCCCTCCCCCTGCTCCTGCTTGCTCTCCTTCAAACAAATAAAATCTTTAAGAAAAATTAATTAATTAAAAAATAATGTACAAGCTCCTTGACCCATCCAATTCTCTCTGGTGGTCTGACCTAGAGAAACATTTCCACAAATACAAAAAAAGGATTTTCCAAAAATATGCAGTGCAACATTGTTTAACACAGTGAAATGATGTATTTTTGTAATATACTTGTCATAAAGACAGTGGAAGTGAAATTATTTAAGAGATCAAACCAGTAGAGGTCTAAAAAATGAGGAAGGCAGAGAATTCTGGAAGGAATTTGTCACGGAAATGCTATCAGCAGAGATTTTTATCATGTTTGTAGGGAAAATAAATGTCTCCATATAAAAGTTTGAAATTGCACTAACATCAGAAGGAATGCCACTCCCTACAGAGGTCCCGGTGGGGTCATTTGGCGCATTATGATTCCAACCTGGGGTCCCCCAGATTCCAAATAGGGGTCCTAAATGACTTGATGATGGAGTGGTTCTTGTCTCCTAGATAGCGGCTCACACACTGGCAAATGTCTTTTTTTTTCCCCCTAAACCTTATGCCAACGCATCCCAGAGGAATGAGTAATGAAAGTTATTGTAGGCTTGTAGAAGAGGCCCTGTATCCGGGGATTGGGAAGCTTGCCCTTTCAGCATCGGCCACCCGCAAATGTACCGGCAATGCTTTGGATCAAGGACTACTGAAGCTTCACTAATATCTTCCCACCACCAAGATTTAAATATGGTTGAAAATCAATCCATTTATAGATCCTCTTCTGGGAACAGGAACCTAGGTGATGAAAAAGAATAAGCACCTTACCACCTAACGTACCACTTGGTGGTTTAAATCTTACCCCCTGCACTGGATAAACTGGCAGGCATCCTGGGATGCTGAGGAAAGGTCAGTGTCTTTAAAATAAAATAGCTTTTTGAGTTCTGTCAAGGAGAGCTGCCAGTCTGTGAGCATGGAATCATGACAAGTCAAGGGCAGGGGAGTGAAGTACAAAGTGGAGGTAAGTGTTTCAGGTGACTTTTATAAATTAAAAGAATTTTCCTTCTTAGAGGGAGTCCCTGTTGTTAATGGTGGTCCAGCCACACTGGCCTGGACCGAGCCAGGTGGGATCTCACTTAGAGCTGCAGGCAGTAAAGAGGATGGTTAAGAGCACTGAAGCAGAACCAGGCTGCTGGGTTTCAATGTCAGCTCAACCACTCACGTGCTGTGCCATTTCACCGCCCCCCACCTTCTACCTCTGGCAACTACCCATCTGTTCTCTGTATCCATGAGCATGTTTTTGTTGTTGTTTTCTTAGATTCCACATCTACCCGGCTACTCTTCTGTTTCCTCATTTGAAAAGAGGGGATCCCGATGCTAAGAGTAAGGGCAGTACCTCCTCCATGGGCACATGGGAAGGATTACAGGAGCTAATACACAGTACTTAGACAGTGCGTGGCATGTTGTGGGGAGCTCAGAAGGATCCTTCCCACTGTCAGCAATGCTTGGCCCTGAGAGTGTTGCATCTCACTCTCCATTACATCATTTGTAGTATTTATTTATTTATTTATTTATTTATTTATTTATTTATTTAGAGCAATGGGGAGGAGCAGACTGAGAGGGACAAGCAGACTCCATGCTGAGTATAGAGCCTGATGTGGGGCTCAATCCCACAACCCTAAGATCATGACCTGAGCTGAAACTAAGAGTCAGATATTCAACCAACTGAGCCACCCAGGGGCCCCACACAATTTGTATCTTGCTCAAATGTCCTCATAGAGACCTCCTAAGCCCCTTTTCCAAATAACTCCACAAATCCTCTGAAACTTCTATTCTCTGGCCCAGCTTTTTTATTGTTATTATTGAAGTATCACCGGCATACAGCATTATATTAGTTTAAAGTGTACAACAGGACTCAATATTTGTAAATACTGCAAAATGATCACCACAGTAAGTCTAGTTAACATCTGTTACCATACATAGTTATAATTTTTTTTTCTTGGATGAGAACTTTTAAGATCTACTCTCAGCAGCTTTCAAATAGGCGTAAATACAGTGTTATTAACTATAGTTGCCATGCTGTACATTGTATCCCCAGGACTTTTTATAGCTGGGAGCTTGTAGCTTTTGCCTTTTTCTACCCATTTCTCCCACCTTCCCCCATCCCCTATATCTGGCAACTACCCATCTGTTCTCTCTATCCATGAACATGTTTATGTAGTTGTTTTTTTAGATTCCACATATAAGTGAGATTATATGCTATTTGCTTTCCTCTGACTTACTTCACTTAGCATAATACCCTTGAGTTCATCATCCACATTGTCACACATGGCAAGATTTCATTCTTTTTTATGGCTAGATAATATTTATCTTTTCTATGGCTGAATAATATACATATATATATCTCATTATCTCACTGTAAATAATGCTGCAATGAACAAGGAAGTGCAGATATTTTTTCAATTAGTGTTTTCATTTTCTTCGATAAATACACAGAAGTGGAACTGCTGGAATCATATTGTATTTCTATGTTTATTTTCTTGAGGAACTTCCATACTCTTTTCCATAGTGGCTGTACCAGTTGACATTCCTACCAACTGTGCGGGAGGGTTCTCTTTTCTCCACATCATTGCCAGTGCTTGTTATTTCTTCACTTTTAGAGAATAGCCATTCTAACAGGTGTGAGGTGATACTTCATTGTGGTTTTGATTTACTTTCCCTGATGATGAGTGATGTTGAACATCTTTTCACATACCTGTTGGTCCCTGGCCCAGCTTTTATAGCTTCATAACAATTATCATTATCAGAAATTATACCGAGCGTGGGTTTATCATCTGTCTCTCACTCCCCCCAAAGCTAAACTCTTGAAGATGCAACATTTGTTTTTGTATTCCTCACATCTAGAACTGTCCCTGGCACCTAACAGATGTTTAATAAAGTGTTCCTTAGTAATGAACAAATGAAAGAATGGTAGATTCTTACTAGAAAATACTGGTCAACAGTTAAAAGGAATGGAGTAGATTTATATGTTGTAACATAAAAATGTCTCCAAGCCACATTTTAAGGATAAAAAAGTGTAAAAGTATAAAAAAGCAAGTTTCTTAACTATTAAGATTGTACCAGCGTGGTGTCACTGGGTATAAAGTACCAGTGGAAGGATATAATTTAGCGTGCATGCCAGACACCTTAACAGTACTGCTGAAATTGTAACTGTTTCATCTTATAAAAGAATTCTTTTATTTAAATCTGTTATTTAAATCACAGCAATGTAGTGTTTATCGTAATTTGCGTTCCACCCAACCCTCACTTTTATAGGTGTTTCCATCAGTGTTAATTCTCTCAAGAAGGTGATATTTACATGTGTTGCCATTCCGTCCACATTCTTCCATATTTCTCTACAACAAAATGATCTTCCAGGTGGCTTGGCTGTCTATTTTCTCCTTTTATTTCTATATGGTAAAACTTTAGCTATCTATAGGCTAATTACAGCCTCCCTTAAAGTCGCTTATTGATCTAGAAAATTTGACTAGCAGTTGTTCACTTATTTTTTTGCTGCTGAGAACATGTTATATACCAAACAATACATTTCTTGCCCTCAGAGATGCCCAGGCTTTTCACAACTGACTTTTTACCAAAGTTTTCTAGCTGGTCAAAATTTACCGTAACAATAAATATTTTAGATGACGCTTTAGATGCTCAATAGAGGTAAATAAGGAAAGTACCCGGTTTTGCGGAGGATGACAAAATAAAACATGAAGAGGTTGCGACTTGTCCATAGCTTCACAGCTATTTAGACAAAGACCTGGAGGGTGAATTCCAGTCTTCAAGGAAAATTTACTTAATTGACTAAGTCTGTGTAAAATAAGGCGGCTAGTCAGATTTATTTTAAATATCCTACATCAGTTATCTATTCCCTTAGTAAGGAGAACTACGTTACCACACAAAGCCTCAGTGGTATGTAGTGTCCACACACAGAAAGACAGCTAAGCAGTAGCGCTGATCTTGGCTGGGGGCACTCATGTCTGGGGATCGCTGGCTGTCAGCTAGTCTAGGCTGGTTTTGGCTGAGGGGACTGAGATGACTCAGGTCTGCCCCTCATGTCTCTCATCCTTGAGCAGGCTAGCCTGGGCATGTTCTCAGGGTGATGACAGAGGCCAAAGAGAGAAAGAAAAAGCAATCCTAGTTTTACAAGTGCTTTTCCAGACTCTGCTTGTGTCATACTTGTTAACATCTCAGTGGTCAAATCAAATCACATGGCGGCCACCAGATTCGAGCTGGGAGGACCCAAAAAGGTTACATGACAAAAACATGATTGTAAGAAGCGGTGAAGACTTGGCTATTTTTGCTGTCTACCAAGATCTCTTCAAGTACTGGGATGCTATAATTGGACTAATATTTATTTATTTATTTATTTATTTATTTATTTATTTAATTTTTTATTATGTTCAGTTAGCCAACATATAGTACATCATTTGTGTTTGATGTAGTGGTCAACGATTCATTAGTTGCATGTAACACCCAGTCCTCATCACAAGTGCCCTCCTTAATACCCATCACCAGGTTACCCCATCCTCCCACCCCTCTCCCTTCTGTAACCCTCAGTTTGTTTCCCAGAGTTGCATTAATATTTAATTGAATAATTCTACTTCCACTTTTTGGATAATAGCTGCTAAGTAGATCTGAAACAAACTGCAAACCGTATCAACCACTTGGAATTTCACAGCATCATTACCAAAGTAAAGATTCTGGAAAGTCCTGCAATAGAAAATCCAAGTTAGCTCTGTTTAATTTAGTTTCGTAACTTTTTAAATCTATTTAACATGCATAGGTTTTTCAAGGAGCAACTACTGTAATGTTATCAGAAAGTACTTTTTCCATATAATACAGTATGGAAAATGCTAAAAATCTAGTTTTCATTCTTTTTCACAAAAATGTTCAGGGAGGTGCCTCGGTGGCTCAGTCAGTTAAGGGTCAGACTCTTGGTTTAGGCTCAGGTCGTGATCTCTGGTTGTGGGATCAAGCCCCACATCTGGCTCCATGCTCAGTGCAGAGTCTGCTTGTCCCTCTCCCTCTGTACCGCCCCCTTTAAATGAATAAATAAAATCTTTAAAAAAATGTTCAGGGAAATAAAATTTTTAAAGCACATTTTTCACTTAAAACTTCCATGTGCTATAGAATTTTTCCTGCTGTAAAATTAGTGGAAAAAGCTAAAATTCTATATGTTAGGCAAGATCCTACCAGGGAGCAAAGTGCCCCGTGGCCAAGTTTATATTTGAGTCCCGAGAACTAAGTAAGAGTGGAGTTGTCTGCCAGGGTACTGAGTCTGTATGCCACTGAATTCCTTTAATGGCCTTGGATTGTTAGAAAATGTTTAGGTATAGCCTAAAATAATACAATAAGCATCCTTCATATAGGCACAACTACACAGAACCATGAATATCTTTTAGTTTACTTTTGCTCTGGTGGTTAAAAAATAATAGCTTCATATCATTTGACATGTCTTCTTTTGAGAGGTGGAGTTTATGTCCCCTTCCATTTAATCTGGGTGAGTCTGTGGCTCACTAATAACAAAGTGAGCTATTAGTGACTCTGTATGATTTGAGAGACTTGATCACAAAGGTGATCCACCTTAAGCCTACTTAGCTGGGATACTCTCCTTTGGAGCCCTGGGTTGCCAGATAGGAAATCTGACTGCCCTGAACTCAGCATGCTCTGAGGGAGCCCAGACCACATGGAGAGGTTATGTGATTTGTTCCAGCTGACATCCCAGGTAACAGGTGGCATCTACTGCCAGATATAGGAGTGAAGTTGCCTCCAGAAGATTCCTGCCCCAGGTCTTGAATCATTCCAAGCTATCTCGTGTATCTAGCTGATGTCTCTGATATTATGGAGCAGAGAAAAAGCCATCCCCTCTGCCCTGTCTGAATTCTTAACCCACAGAATGCATGAGCATAATAAAATGATTATTTCACATCACTAAGTGATGGTGTGCTTTATTATGTCAGATGGTAACCAGAGGAATGGCCACATAAATTAAGGTTTTTGACACTTTTACCAATATTAATAATCAATATCTTATTGAATACCTACCATAAACCTAATATTTTGTAATGTACTTTACTTACTCATCTAACTATAACATAATTCCTGGGAATTAGGTTCTATTATCTCCTTGTTACTGATGAACATATTAAGGTTACAGAGAAGTGAAGTAGCTTATCCAGTGCTCCTACTTGCCACTTAAACTACATCACCAGGTGAGACCCACTGACAAGCTATGAAGAGGAACTGGGGTGGAAACAGGAATGGCATCAGGGTTCATTCAGTCTTATAAACTTCATATGCTTTTCAGTTCTTCAAGAACTGAAGATCCAACTAAAGGACTGAAGTAGGAGAAACAGTACCACTCGAGTTCTTCTCCCCCATGTTTGGCTAAAATCTTACTTGCTTCCTCTTTCTGATAGATTTGTTCTTCTTCTAATATTCAGATCCTTTGATTGTAATTTAATTCCAAGAAATGCCATGGCATGCCATGCTATAGTACATGGCAGATTCCCTGTACCATTAGCTTTCCTTCTGGGGTATTTGACTATGTCGTGGCTAACTCATCCATAGTTTGTATGAATTCTAAAATGGATTTCTGCTCTCTGGTATCCTGGTGAAATTATAGAGATACTACAGTTTTGTTATTACTACTGAAATGATAACCATGATTAAATAATGTAGCAGATAATTTGGTATACTGCACAAATTCTCTTGCATTTCTTTGACTGGTTCTATAAACCCATCTCCCAGCTTTTGCTGCTTAGATCCTTCAGAGGACTGCCCATGGGCAATGGAATTGCCTCACTGGATTGGAAAAGAGAACTTGAGATGTTGTTTACTCTCCAGAATTCCCCAGGGTCTTAGGCTGTGTCTGAAATATCAGGGAGTTGTTTCAGCTTCTTCCCTTTCCCTGTCCTTTTCCCCTCAATCCCTTACTGGATTCTCCTGGGAGCTCTTCATTAAATAAATCACTTGGCTGAGGGACTGTTTCTGGGAGAAGGTAGACTATGACAGAGGATCATCATGAAAGCCCAAACCATTGAAGAAAAATGTTAAGTGAGTCTGACAAGGGGATCTGTCCCTGGCACCCAACATGTACATGTGTTCACACTGCACATTGGTTCATCTTCAGTGTTTTGGTGCAATTACTGAGTGGGTATTAGACATCAGCATCCAGAAAATGGCTAGGATAAATGTCTAAGAAATTTAAAGTCTATCTGGTATATAAAATATTTCTTCAACTGAACGTGAATCTCATAATAATATAAAATGATCCACTTACTTACCACATGTTCTAGTATAGGTGATCCTGGAATTATGATTTTAATCATTTAATTCTTTTCCATCTTCCTTTCTTTCAACCTGTGTGTACTGCCTTGCAAGGCCTTAATATCAAAACTAATTATAAAATATTAGGAAGGGGGAACCTGGTTTTTAATATACCTTCAAATAAAGAACAGTGATGAGAACTAAGCACTTGATTAATGGGACCTCCCAGCCCATTCTCAGAAATTTCACAGGAGAATCAACCTAAAGAACACTGCACCCAGAATCAGGATGTGCCACTGCATGTACTCTAGTTCAGATGTCATATGGGCATTTGGAGAAGCTGCTCAGGACAACTGGCACCTCAAGCATTAGTGTTGTTATCAAATACACCTAACTTACTAGAAAAGGGTTGTGTATTAGAGGAAAATGTCATATAAAATGGTAAGCTTGGGGTTTAAATGTCAGATCATCCTTGGGTCATCTGTTTTCAGGGAATGAAGCTGGTAAGCCTAGGTCATATGGAACAGCACACACACAGTGCTCTGGGGCCCAAGAATAGGCCCCGTCTTTTGAGAAAGGCTATCCAAAGCCACTTGGAATTTAATCTCCATGAAAAGGCACTTTCCATAGAGCAATCTCAGGTGTGAACTTAAAAATTTAAGCCCAGACACTTCCTTCATGCTCACCTATTTCCTTAAGTCAGTTCTACACTGCTTCCTAGTCCACCATGTTCTAAGTATTTGTTTCAACAGAAGACTTAATAAAGCAAACAATAAATGCCTAAAAATTCATCTTGGCATATCTCAAGGGGGCTCTGTGTTCAACATCTAGGGTCAGCTAAATGACTCATTACTAGAAGAAAAGGTAACACTATCAAAAAATTTAAAAAATAATTATTTTAGAAGCTCTCAAGTGCTTACACCTATGAGACCTACCTACCAAAAAGCAAATGTTGAGAAAATATCTTTTTTTAAGACAAGAAGTGATGAATTACAACTAGAACCAACTTATGGATAAATCTCACAAATGTATAATGTTGAGCAAAAGAAGACGTAAAAAGTCCTTTATGGTTCCATTTATATAAAGTTCAGAAACAGGTCGAAGGAATCTATGGTATTAGAATTCAGGATACCTTTGGTGGGGGCAGTTGCTAGAAATGAGCATAAAGTGGGTTTCTGAGGTGCTCATAACATTCTCCTTCTTTATGTGGTTGCTAGATGGCAGAAGTGTTTGTTTGTGAGAATTCACTATGTTGTACACTTACAATTCGTACATTTTTTTTAGGTTTGTTATGAAATGTCCCAAAATGATTGTATTCCAGCTAACTCTTAAGGTAGTGTTCCTTCTTTCACCTACACCACAAACACTTAAATAAAAGTACAGATTCCTGGGTCCACAACAGATGTGTTGAATCAGATTATCTGGGGACAGAGTGCACAAGTCCAAATTATTATCCATCTCCTTGAGCAAACTGGGGCACACTGAAGTTTGAGAACTCGGTGGTGCTGATTTGGTCCAACTGCTCCACGGTGTAACTTTGGTCACATTCAGCAAATGTTTAAGGCATTACCTGTGTAAGGGAGGAGAAAGTTCTCCTTGACCTTAATAGGGTCCCTAGCTAGGTCTGAAAATTAAACTGCTAAATAATCGGCTAAAGGCAGATTAATAGGAGAAAAACATACACATTTATTTAATATAAGTTTTACACGATGCAGAAGGCTTCATAAGGAAATGAAGACCCAAGTAAATGGTGAAACCTGTGTTTTTATGGTAGGTTTGAAGAAGAGTGGAAAGTTGTGGAACAATAGTATAGGGCAAAGAATATGAGCTAAGTGTTGTAAATGGGGAAATTTAACAAGACCTGCTCATTCTGATTCCTCTCTGTGACCCCTACTCTTTAGAGATAAGGAAGTCCCTTTCCTCTGGGTATAGGAAGGGTACTTGTCACATGAGGATTTTATAACCTGCTCGTTTCCACATATGCCATTTCTCAGCCATTTCCTTCAACTTGAAAAATTCAATATTCCAAGGTGCGATATTTTGGGGTAGCATGTCTTGAATGCTGTCACCTGTGAAATGACTTCCAAGGCTACACGGTCCTGCATGTGGGCTGTGTCCCTCCCTGTATAATTGTCAGAACTGCCATCTGTAGTGTTGGCAGTTGTCAGACACTACGCCCCCCCTTCCTCCAACCAGACCCTTTAGTGAGAGTCTGTGATGTTTACAAAACAAAGATGGCATCTTTTATAAGGTAACTACCTCCCTCACTGAGGAAAGTGGTGAGTTTGATGAGAATGAGACCCCATACTACCCTGCCTTGTACTTTTAAGTAGACTCTGAAAGGAGATCCAGGTAAGCCTTTGGCTTTAATGAGACAGTTGAGGGGGTAGGTAGGAGGAAATGGTACCAATACTCTGGTATTTTCACTTAAGCAGCAAAGGGAAGTGTTGATAAGAGGCCCTTTCTTTGTTCTGCACTGTTCCAAGCATTGCATCATCATCTCCAGAAGCCGCTGCCTTGTCTGTGCCAGATGATAATTTGGGCACAGGCACAAATCAATACCAGGAATGGGTGCACAGGGAGCATGCACTGTAAGTGCTGTGAGTATAAATAGAGCTGGAAGAATAACCTTTTTGTGAACTACTGTGCGGTAATCCTCCTAAAGCCAGAAAGCTAGTATAGCTTCAATGGGCCTTTTATAACATTAAATGCTACCCCCCAACTGCCCTCCTCCAAGCACAGGGACTGCTTGCTTAAGTTACCATTTTTAATGCAAATCATCATAATGGCTTGATAATTATTTCAATTGGCATTTCTGAAGCCATTCAGTACAAGAATAGCCAGGGCAAAGCCCTCCCTAATCTTCCCATCTTTCATATCCTCTGGGTTTGAGGTGGAATAACATAAGAAAGCCCCAAAGCCAGAGGGTTTTTGAAGTTTCTTCTTAATGGACCCAACTCTCCCTCCCCGTTACTCTATGAAGTGAATTCGGCCCAAGTTAAACAAAATAGCAAGAGCATAATATTTGTGGTGGCTGGAAAGGAGGGAAGGCAATGACAAGCATCCCCTTCCTCCTCAGCTCAGCTTTCCGATCGGCTGGACAGCATTTTAACAAGTTGTTGTTATTATTGAAAAAAAAATAAACATTTACTGAATGCTGCGATAAGGTGAGTGGCTGTTCTAAAAATGTTTTGTCTGAGAGGATCTTATTCAAAAACACCTCTTTATGTTTCTTCTTTTCCATAAAGGGTGAGTTTCTAATTCTTTCATGGGCTCTTAAACAGTGTACAGTTTATTTGTATGGGCATCCACAAAATAAAAAGTACTGCTCTCCTACCAGGGTTCTGTCTGTCTCTCCACCTCACCCCTGTCTGTCATGGTTCATCAAGCAGTAGCTCAGAAATGAGAAAGCTCCTCAAAAAATTAAAAATAGAGCTACCCTATGACCCAGCAATTGCACTACTGGGTATTTACCCCAAAGACACAGATGTAGTGAAAAGAAGGGACACATGCACCCCAATGTTCATAGCAGCAATGTCCACAATAGTCAAACTGTGGAAAGAGCTGAGATGCCCTTCAACAGATGAATGGATAAAGAAGATGTGGTCCATATATACAGTGGAATATTACTCAGCCATCAGAAAGGATGAATACCCAACTTTTACATCAACATGGATGGGACTGGAGGAGATTATGCTAAGTGAAATAAGTCAAGCAGAGAAAGTCAATTATCATATGGTTTCACTTATTTGTGGAACATAAGGAATAGCATGGAGGACATTAGAAGGAAGGGAAAAATGAAGGGAGGAATCAGAGGGGGAGACGAACCATGAGAGACTATGGACTCTGAGAAACAAACTGTGGGTTTTAGAGGAGAGGGGGTTAGGGGGAGGGGTTAGCCTGGTGATGAGTATTAAGGAGGGCATGTATTGAATGGAGCACTGGGTGTTATATGCAAACAATGAATCATGGAACACTACATCAAAAACTAATGATGTACTGTATGGTGACTAACATAACATAATAAAAAAAAATGAGAAAGCTCAGGTGGCTCAGTTGGTTAAGCGTCTGCCTTCAGCCCAGGTCATGATCTCAGGGTGATGGGATCAAGCCCGGCACCGGCATTGGGCTCCCTGCTCAGCAGGGAGTCTTCTTCTCCCTCTCCTTCTGCTCCCCCCTCCCATGCTCTCTTTCTCTCTCTCTCTCTCTCAAATAAATAAATAAAATCTTAAAAAAAAAAAAAAAGAAATGAGAAAACTCAGACATGGTGGATTTGTGGAGGGGAAGCAAGGCTAGAGGGAATGACCACTGCAGTTCCTATTGGAATGACTTGTCTCCCAAATCTGGCAAAGAGTGCTAATGCACATCAGTATCACTATAATGTGTCATCCATTGGTGAACACGGGCAGACTGCTTCCTGGACGGATGGAGCCTGGTTCAATCTGTCACTAGGTCTACACTTATTCCTTCAGTCTATCAGTGAGCCCTATTTAGAAGGGCAGGCTTCTGACTATTTCTTTGAGACCAAGACGCTAGCCCGCTCAGTGGAAGGGAGATCGATCAACTAACCGGGAAATGATAAGTTTAAGTAGTTCTTTGTCTTTGCCTAATAGAAAACAGGATGCTCCACAGTATAGCTCAATTATAAAGTTTAATATACTTAATATATGTGTAATCCCCTGGATGGCTCAGTGGATTGAGCTGTTCTCCAAAATTACCCGACATCCATCTTCTGTTACCACCAAAGTGAACTGGTACAGCAGAGGCGTTTAATTTTTACAGCATTAGCCTAGACTGGACTATTCTTAACCTGGGGTCTGTGGACCTCCAAAGGTCTGTGAAAGGAATTCAAGGGTTCTATGAAGCTGAATAGAAAAAAAAATCACACCTTTATTTTCACTAGACTCTAACTGAAATTTAAGCATATTCTTCAATTATTAACATAGGCAGCAAAGTGCATATCAAGAGGACCCCTGATTCTGTCCTACTATAGGAAGGCTGTTGCAACTATCTCTGAATATTATTTAATAAGCACACCCAGACCTTAAATTATGATAATAATGATAAATATAACATATTTAAATGTTTATATTCAATGAATTCATAAATAAGCATATATATCACATTTTAATATCTTGGTGACTATATTTCAGTATAATTGTTTCCTTTGTAATTCTATGTACTTTATTTTATTCATTTAAAAAAACTATTCTGAGATAGTCATATAGGCTTTAGCCAATGCATGGGTCCATGGCATCAAAAAAGCTTAAGAACTCTTGACAGCCTATAATGTGGCTACTGATAGAGAAACTAAATTTATTTTGCAGGGCAGTCATACCATCCTGGCAAGTGGTAAAGTCAAAGCAAGAGATCCCAGACCATGGAAAATCATGGCAAATAACCAGAATGGTTAAGGAGAAATCTGAATGGATTAATTTAAGTAGAGGTTCCTTTACTTCCTCAATTTGCATTGTGCAACTTTAGGGCTGCCCTTGATGTCAGGGTGACAGGAACACCCAGACACAATGAACAAACACAGTGCCAGATGATTCTGGAAAGCAAATGACAGCCAAATGGCTATTGTCAGCTTAATGCTTAATTGGGTAGCAATTATTTGGGAACAGAAAACAATATTTGGTAATACTGCTTACACAGGGAAAAACTGGCCCACTTCACACATAAATTCATCTGTCTTTGGATCATCCATTGATTTCAAAGGGAACTCCATGTTCAGATGACTTCAGTGGTATATTGAACCAAACAAGTGTCAGTAAAAAATAAAAATTAAAAAACAACAACAATAATTTAGGCCACTGTGTCTGCCTTTTCCTGTGTAGGTCATTTAGATTGTTGGGCAACTCTGCACTTTGTTTACTTAGGTCTTAGTGGAATCTTAAAGAACTCTCATGTGGATTCTCTCTGCAGAACCCTTTATGGATTCCCTAGAAGTATGAGTGTGTCCCTAATGTAAGTATGTGATTATGATACACCACATAGCACACATGATAACAGACTAATCGCTGTGGACAAAAATCAATTGCCATCAGGTATCAGGCAGGAAATAGAATTGAACCTGAGCAGAATAAGACCATTAATGTGGAAGGGTTGGGACTATAGTAACGGAGAGAACATGCACCTCATCTAAAAAGTACAGCAATAACCTAAGTCTCTCCCAGGGTTTCTATATCAGGAATGCTGGCCCACTTTTGCCAAATCGGCCTTCCTCTCAAGAAAAGCTGAAAATGAGGGTTTGGTATGAAGCTGCCCAATGTTTAGAGTAACTGACTAAGTTGCAATTCTTTTAAAACACTCTTGTGTTAAGCAAATATGTCTAAAGGCTGAACCTTACTTCTGGATCCTAAAGACTGACTTGCAGAGGTTGCTAGGTCATTCAACAAACCACTAACCAAACAGGGGAATGGGATTTGTTTTCAGCACTTCCTTTCTAACTCTTCCATCCATGGCTCTTCTGAGTACACCATGATTCAAAACACGTTCCTTCTCTCAGAGGTTGGCTGAAGACATTGACACTAGAAGGAAAGTTCTTTGATTAAACTAACCTCTTGAAAGCTGTACCTTCCCAGAGTTTTACCTCAAAAAAAGAAAAAGAAAAGAAGGAGGAGGAGGAAGAAGAGGATCACAACTACAAGTAAAGCCTCTAGGATCACCTATTGGGAGGATGCCCATCAGTGTTCCCAAGAAGGTATAATATGTTATGGCTGACAAAATTCTGATAATTTTAACATGACTTGGATAAACAGGTAAATGTTTGTACTAACATTTGAACTAACACAGAACTTGCAAGCATGTATGGTGAAGATATTTTTTTGATATAAGAAAGAGGTATAAGAAGGTGGTTAGTTTTTAAAGGCAAAGGCCGAGGCACTCAGAACCAGGCCCAACCTGAACTAAAATATTGGCTTAGTTCAAATTCTGTTCTGAAGGTGCTGAAGTGTTTGATCAAGTAATTGTTGTCAGATTTTCAGCTTTTAGTTTGGTGGTATGCAACGGAGTCAAAGTTGAACTTATCTTTATAATCCCCAGATTTTTGTTAAAGGATCCCCTCTATCTCTTTCAGTCTCTCTCTCCCTCTCTGTCTTTCTTTAACAAGTTTTTTTTGTTTTGTTTTGTTTTGCTTGCTAGGAGGAAATGGAATGACTTTTTGCCCTCACTAGTTTTTTTTTTTTTCTTTTAATTGAAATATAGTTGACACATAATGTTACACTAGTTTCCGGTGTACAACATAGTGATTTGACAACTATATACCTTATGTTATGCTCACCACAAGGGTAGATACCATCTGTCACCACACAAGGCTATTACAACACCATTGACTATACTCCCTATGCTGTACCTTTCATCCCTGTGACTTAATCGTCCCATAATTGGAAGCCTGTACCTCCCACTTCCTTTCACCCATTTTGCCCATCCTCCCATCCCCTTCCCCTCTGGCACCCATCAGTCTGTTCTCTGAATTTATGGGTCTGTTTCTGCTTTTTTAAACAAGATCTTTGATCTCATTATATCCTCATGAAAATGGAATTAGGCTGTATTACAGAAAAAGAGAAAAGAAGCAAAGCAAGTAATACAGAATTTTTGCCCACCTCTATCATTCAGTTCATTCACTCAGAATTCATTATTATTTAAAAAGCCGATGCCCCATTATGATTAACAGATACAGACTTATTTTTCACAAAGCTGTCAATCACAATTAAAGAAAAACTTGCTTGTGCATTGATTATTGACTAGGTCTCTCCAGCGTCATTCTACCATGATGGCGGCAGCCACTCTCCTGTCTTTTCCACATCATGAAACCAAACTCTGTTTCAAGCCCTTACCTCTCCTTCTTCGTCATTTTTCTTTTATTCAGCTGTTTTTCTTGACTCATATCCCTATCCTCACCAGAATCACACACCTGTTCACATTCCGAAGTGTTCTCTTTGACACCCAGCTGTCTCTGACTAATATGGGAAAACCCTTTACCTAGGAAATGGTTTATCACTGACTCAATTCCATTTTTAATTACACTTCAAGGCTGCCTTTCAATATTATAAATTTCGTTCCAATACAGATATGTCCGAGTGGCTTCTCCATCTGTAGAAGTGATTGGCACATGGGCTGGATACTCTAGAGCTCTTTGCCTTTCCAGGTCCACTCTCCCTGTCCTTCTCCATCCTTAGTCTGTGACCTGAATAGACAGCATAAACCAGGTTTCTTTGTTTTCTGGCCTCAGTTGGGTTTGGTTAATGGAATCCATAAGCAAGAACTCTTAAATGAGAAGAAAACACAGGTTGGTGGTGGTCATTCTCTTATTGAGGGACTCAAGTGATGCAGGATGGTCTATTTTACAGCTAAAGCTCTCTTTTGCTGGGTGCCTATGACTGCCTTCCTCCTTTATCCCTTCAGGTCTAATGGTTGTCTTCCCTGCTCTTTCAAGCTCCTGGGTGCTTCATCATCCCTGTGGTTTCTCTTAACCACACTGTATACCTCAAATATTCAATTCATTAAGCTCCATTTAAGCATGTCTTTATTTACTTATCTCTATTTGAACCCTCCAAGACCTTCTGTCAGGATCCAGAAGACATGATAAGGAAATATTTTAGTGCTTGGAAGATGTCTAGCATAAAAAAAGGATGAGGATATAAGTTTAAGTTCTAATTTCATCTTCTTCTCGCTGTACAAGCTTTATTTTATCTGTTATAAAGTGAGAATAAAGGTCCCCACCTCAAGAAATTGTGAGAAGCAAAAAGGTAAAATGGTGATGGTGAGTGCTTTGTTTATTCTATAAAACTATATGTGCATGTTAATTTGTTTAAGCAGAATCTTAGTGCTTCACAATTCCCTGGATATTGTTTATTCCAGAAAAATGAGGCTCAGTGAGCTTTAATAATTTTTCCATTATGGCTAAAAAAAAAAAAATCCATTCTTTTAATCCCATAGTAAGGTCTATACAAATGTTTGTTATATAAAGTAATAGAATTGTTAACTAATGTTTGTGTGTGTGCATGTCCACACTGATTCTATGCCTAAATGAGTTTATACAACACGTAAATAGAAAAAATGCTAAAAGTGTATGAATAGCATCACTATTTCCTTAATACTAGGTAAATTTAGGAATCTGTGTATGCGTGTGTGTTTGTGTGTGCTTATGGCTCCCCCTTCTTTAAGTATTTAAATATGTGATTAATTTTTTTTTAATTTTTAAAAACTAAAAAAAAAATCTCAGTGGTGGTTGTAATCAGTATGTAGGTCTATGACTGATAAATGATTTCAAGCTTCTATGAATCGATAGATAAAAGAGCAGCTCCTTGCCCTTAGCCAAAACACTGTGATGTTTTTCAAGGATGGCTATTGTGAGAATTGAGAGTATAGTAGAAATGTTTTATCTTAACTGTTATCTCAAGCACGATCATAACTATTAGGACAGATGGCCAACGCTTAACTCTTCAGATTCCATTTATTGTTCACACCAAGAACAGTGCAGCTCTGATAATCAGGTGATGCAATAGGCATCCCTCTCCCAGAGGTATCTTCTTAGCACACAGGCCCTATATGAAGCACAGCCACATGGGAGAGACACATGAAAAAATTACACCTCATCTTCTATATTTTGACCTGGAGATGAGACCTGTTTCTTCCTTGTAGTTTTTATTACTATTATTATCATCTTACTAGATAAGAATTTTTATTTATTTTTATTTTTATTTTTTTATTTTTTTCCTTTTTTTACCCAAGTTTTTATTTAAATTGCAGCTAGTTAACTTACAGGGCAATATTAGTTTTAGGTGTAGAATGCAATGATTCATCACTTACATATAACACCAGGTGCTCACCAGGAGTGCCCACCTTAATTCCCCTTAACCTATTTAACCCAATCTCCCTGCCCACCTCCCCTCCAGCGACCATCCGTTTGTTCTCTATAGTTAAGAATCTGTTTCTTGGTTTGCCTTTTTCCCCGCTATATTCATTTGCTTTGTTTCTTAAACTCCACATATGAGTGAAATCATATGGTATTCGTCTCTGAGGGACTTATTTTGCTTAGCATAATATTCTCTAGCTCCATTCATGTTGTTGCAAAGGGCAAGATTTCATTCTTCTTTATGGCTGACTTATATTCCATTGTATAAATATATATATATATATATATACCACTTCTTTATCCATTCACAAGTCAATGAATATTTTGGCTCTTTCCATAATTTGGCTATCATTGATAATGTTGCTATAAACACAAAGGTGAATTAACAACATAGGAAACAACAGTTGTTGGTGAGGATGCAGAGAAAGGAGAACCCTCTTACACTGTTGGTAGGAATGCAAACTGGTACAGCCACTCTGGAAAACAATATGGAGGTTCCTCAAAAAGTTAAAAATAGAGCTACCATACGATCCAGAAATTGTACTACTGGGTATTTACCCAAAGGATACAAAATTTCTCATAGCTGCCCCCCTCCAAGGGAAACAGAATCAGCCACATGCTCCAATGGAAGAGCAACAGGGCTATGAAATATGGAGAAGCTCATAGATATTTGGGGAACAACTGAACATTAACTATAGCTGCTTTATCACACCTCCAATGTCATTTTAAAGTCTCTCAATAAGACAGGCATATGGAAGGTATGTCACATTTTACGTTAAAACTAAAAGTTATGCACCATTTCAGTGAATTGAAAGGTAGGTCTGAGAAATGATTTGGGGGTCACTATGCCCCTTTCCTGGTGCAAAAGTTTCCAGCCATCACTAATGGGGAAACCCATTATATATCACGATTTCTCAATAGAGTACTTCTTTGAATATGATAATTTCTGTAAGCAAAGTTTCTTGATGATTTCATTTATTCCTTTTATAGGATAACACAGAGAACATCAGGATTCATTAATAGGAAAAGACCTTGAAAAAATCTTCTTGTCTCTCTTCTTAAATCAAGACAGAGACATTGGAATGATGTTAGGTAGAGAATAATATTTCAATCAAGATTTTCAGAGAGGAGATTACACACTTCTCCATAGTAATTCACCTTGAAATTGAACAAGTTGAAGATCAGTATTTTTCTCAGAGCAGCTACAATGTTTTCCTTTGGTTTTGATCTCAGAGTAAATGAACCAAAGTTGATCTCTATCCTTGTCCAGGATATTTTTTCATCTTTGTTTTATTTCACTTATTCTAATGTATCGTGTTACTCAGCTACCCTCAGTTTTGTTTTGTTTTTTTTCCCTTCTCTATGATGAATAGTCCTTGTTCTTTGAGTCCTTCCTTCTAGATTTACATCCTTAGGCCTTAATCACTTTTGCAGCTCTTTCTTCGTACCTCTCTACCTCTCCCATTTTGCTATTTCATGGTAGAATCTAGATTTTGGAAAAGGCAACAGAGTGAGTAAGGCTTTATTACTCTCCAGTGCTAGCACAGTAAAGAACCACACCTGTAGCATCCCGTACAGATGTTAACAAAGAACAATGTGCAAAGACCTGCAATATTCGCACAGAAAGTTAATTCTCCGTAACTAGATTCCACATTAAATTTATTGCTATTTACTTTTATGTCTGTTTTTGTTTTCCAGTCCATTTGGGACCTGTCAGCTGTATGACCTTGAGAAAGTGTGTGGAGTATTTCTGGCTGAGGGTAGAAAGAGAGATCTCATGGGAAAGTAAATCCTCACACGAGTGTCAGCTGGATTTTGGATGGTGAAGAAATTCAGATTGTTTGGATAAATTCTGGATGAACAGATAACATTTTGGAGGATCATTTGAACTAATTCTGAACTCCCAAGCATGCATGGTTCATCTATCACTGGGTATCCATGAGGCTAATGCATCCATCTACCCTAATTTCATAGAATATCTTGTTGCACCACATTCAAACAGTTGCAGTTTTGAATGTGGACTTCAAAGTCCCCTCAAACCATATAGTATGATAGGAACAAATACACTCTGGGAAGCTGTTCAGAGGATTGTATCCTATTTCAAAGCCCTCTTTTCAATTGTCGTCTTGCGTATGTCAGAGTTTGCTATTTCCCTTTCTCCTTGGTCCTTAGCTGAGAGGTAAGCTTATTCTGTGGGATTATCTAAACCATTAATTGACTCTGAAGCTAGTGCAACTGAGGAAGAACAGAAATTTGGAAAAGCCTGGTTCTCAAGGCATTTAAAATGTGTTCCTCAAGTTTTTGAGATTATAGATCAGTATAATACAAAAGCAAAGTGGGACTTTAAAGATAGGCGACTAGGCAGAAATAAGAAAAGCCTGGTTCTCAAGGCATTTAGAATGTGGTCCTCAAGTTTTAAAGATTATCGATCAGTATAATACAAAAGCAAAGTGGGACTTTAAAGATAGGCGACTAGGCAGAAATAGTACAAGTTTGGCACCTGGTGGATGTGTGAGAAAACATAAAAGAGATCTAAGGCGCTGGGCTTATATATGTAGTCCTATTTATGTGACATTAAATGAGATTTTACTTTCCTTTTCTCTGTTTCATTACTTATAAGTGTTAGAAGGATACCTGTCTTTATGAGGCACACACGATATCAAGGGTTTGTCATTAGTTTTCTTGCAATGAATCTTTTGGGCAGTCTGGTGGAGCCTATTACATGTTTCTTAGGGAAGGATTTTATTGATTGATTGATTGATTTTTAATTTTTAATTTTTTAAAGATTTTTTTTATTTATTTGACAGAGAGAGAGCACAAGCAGGGGGAGCAGCAGGCAGAGGGAGAAGCAGGCTCCCGGCTGAGTAGGGAGCCTGACGCGGGGCTTGATCCCAGGACCCTGGGATCATGACCTGAGCCAAAGGCAGACACTTAACCGACTGAGCCACCCAGGCATTCTGAGGGAAAGGATTTTAAATGTATCATATGCAATGTGTATAGTGTGTATATATATACATATACATACACATACCTATAAAACTAAAAAAACAAGCTTTTGAAAGACAGTTACATAAATGTAAAAAGATAAGTTTGTGATAAAGTAATATATTTTTGTATTACCAACATTGTATAATAAGGATCCAGTGGCACATCTAATTACTACCATAATTTTAAAGTAATGATGAGTGTAAATGATACTAAGCAACATCTGCAATAACTGTAATGTAACAGAAAAATATCTGTGGTTTCTATTGATGACTAAGTAACAGTTTCTGCCATTACTATTATGGTTTATTACTTACATTCATAATTGAAGGAGATATTATATTTCAATTATATTTCAATTTTAGAGTTTAATAAAAAATCAAGATTTTTTTTTTTCATCCATGTCTCCAGGCCTCTTTCCATGGATTCTACGTTAAGAAATAGTAGTACTTTGACTATTGGAGATCTTAAAGGCCATGAGTTTGGTTTCTTTTGTTTCTCAGATGATGAAATAAAGACCCACAGCAAATCTGCAGGGTCACACATCTCAGTAGAGAGAGTTGTCCTCCTCACTCAGTCGCATTTCTCCTGCTCCTCACCACTGCTGCACTGCATGGACAACTTTCTTCACCCTCACATCTACAGGGATGCTTTCTCTGTTTGCTCTCTATGTTCTTTATTGGCGAAATGGGCTCCCTGTCTCTGATCTCTTCTGACTGCCCTTGAGCCTTTTCAGAGTTCCCTTTACGTTTTTGCTTTTTTAATTCCATGGATCAATTCCATTGAAAAACTCTTCGTAATGGAGTATAAACCTTATTGGCACATTAAAATTATTACTCAGTGGTATAGGGCAGTGGCTCTCAAACTTTGCCATGCATCAGAGTTACCTGTAAGGCTTGTTAAAACACAGGACACTGAGCCCCACCGTCGTGTGTAGTAATTTCCTACTCCTTTTATAAGAAATTACCTTAAATTTAGGGGCTTACAGCAACACAAGTGATTATCTTAATGTTTATGAAGGTGACAAGTCCAAAATGGGTCAGCATGGTTGTATTCCTTCTGGAGGCTTTAAGGGAGTATCTATTTCCTTGCCTGTTCCACTTTCTAGAGGCCACCTGCCTCCCTTGCATCACTCTGACCCCTGCTTCTGTCATATCTCCTCTCACTCTTATCCTCCTGCTTCCCTCTTATTAGGACCCCCGTGATTACATTGGGCCAACCCAGATCATCCAGACTAATCTTCCCATCTTGAGAGCCTTAACTTAATTATATCTGCAAAATCCCTTTTGTCATGTAAGGTGACATAATCACAGGTTCATGGGATCAGGATGCAAACATCTTTGTGAGGCCATTAGCTTACCTACCAGAGAATGGGATCTAACAAGTTCAAAGGTGATGCTGCTGCTACTTATCTGGGGACCACACACTGCGAACCACCAGTTGAGAGGAATGAGCATTAAGGTAGGTACAGAGAGTCATGTGTTCTAAATCAGACCCACTGCTAACTGATGGAGTGACCTTAATGATGTCAGGTAATTTCTCTGACTTTTAGTTACCACATCCCTAAAGAAAGAAGTCAGTTGCTATGCCTGTTTCATACATGTTTATAGTAAAAATTAGAATAAAGGGTATTTATCATGCTACCTAAGAGCATAAGCCTATTGCCAATAACGATAAGGGAGAGTATCCCTTCACACTCTGTGAAGGATGATGAAGACATTGGCAGAGGACAGAACCGATCTAGCCTGGGATGGAAGGCAGGTACTGGCTTCTGTTATCACCATTTATGAATGAAGAAAAGAGCTAAACCAATGATCTCAAGTATGGTAAAAATCAACCTTTGACAGAACAATGAAGTTACAAAGAAATTCTGCATGGCTATCTTCTTTTTAAGTCTAAGGAAATTTTACTCAGAGGCACTTGTCTGAGGCACCAGAGATTATTAGGCCTTCCCTAGTTACTTTCAGGTCTAGAGTCACATGTACTATATGTCAGGGCAGCAAAGATACCTGCCATCTGTGCATGGCTACTAGAGGATTTTATTATCGGACATTAGTACATCAAGTCTCATTTAAAAGTTTATAGTTTTCGGGGCGCCTGGGTGGCTCAGTCGTTAAGCGTCTGCCTTTGGCTCAGGTCATGATCCCAGGGTCCTGGGATCGAGCCCCACATCGGGCTCCTTGCTCCGCAGGAAGCCTGCTTCTCCCTCTCCCACTCCCCTTGCTTGTGTTCCCTCTCTCGCTGTGTCTCTCTCTGTCAAATAAATAAATAAATTCTTTAAAAAAATAAAAAAGTAAAAAAAATAAAAGTTTATAGTTTTCTACATGTGTCCATTATGCTGTTTTTCCCCTTCTCTCCCCTACCATATTTTCTGTTTCTTATTTAAACAAAAATCCCAAAATCTTTGTACTTTTAGAACGTACACTATAAGAATTAATTATAACATGTCATTCATTCTGTGAAATACAAAAATACTGACGAGTTGCAGAGCACTTTATTTATTTTACCCTTGAGGAAAATCTTTCAGTAACATTTAAATAATTGCTTGCTTACTCTGTAGAGAGGATGGAAAGTTATAAACTATATCCTATGTGCTAAATCATGTTAGATTGAAAATAATGCAATCCTGTGTTCACTAAACACAGTAAAATAATAGCTACTATTTCTTCTTTAAAATTGTACAAGTTATCTTTGATCTAAGAAGTCCAAGAGTTTTGATCATAGGTCATGATGATGTTCCTTCAACAACACGGTGAAGAATACAGAGAGGTCAAGCTTTATTATACCAGTTTTCTAGAAGAGAAAGTGAAGCTGCAAAAGATAAGTGGCTGGGCTAGTGAAGGGCTGGAAACAGATTGTGGTTTCATGCTTTACCATGTAAGTATATCTGGATATCTGACTGACAGGTTTTGATTTCTGCTCTTCTTTCCTACTTGAGACAATTATTTCTTAATGATACCCAATAAAAGCACTTGATGATAGAGAATTATAAAAATAGTTATTAAGCTCACTGAATTCTAATTTTCCCTGTAAATAATGAGAATGTTGAAGAACATAATATTTAAGTTGATGTAATTTTAAAACCCATGATGGATCATGGCTGCTTGATTACTTCCACACCCCAAGAACCTAGAAGATTTTTCTGACATACAGGTGGTACACAATAATTCTTTGTTTAATTAAATTGAACTGAAGTGAATAGTTTTTTCCAACTCATAGTTTCTTTGTCCCTGATGATTCTAAAGCAGTGAAGTCTTCAGACTTCTGGGGAAGATGTCAGAGTAGGAGGACCTCACGTTCACTCTGTCCCACGAATACAACTAGATAACACACACATCAGTGTAAATAACACAGGAAATGACCCCAAAACTGCCAGAACAGACTCTCCACAGCTAAATATAGAAAAGAGGAAGAGGGTAGGAAAGGCAGAGAAGTGGTCAGGAGATAAATGGACCCATGGGCCTGTCTGAGGGAGGAGGGACACCTACGGCAAGGAGAGGGGAGAGAAACAGACCTTCATGCCAGGCACCCAGGCAATGGAAACCCACACAGGAAAGATATATCCCCATAACATTTGGCTTTGAAAGCCAGAGGGCTGAATTTTGTGTGTTCTTATACTCAGTAGGGCTTAATGTCTGGAACTTTAAAAATCAGTGGGCCCAACTCTGGGTGAGCCAGGGGGGTGAGAGGAAACTGAGTCCCACTCTCAAAGAGACAGCACAAGAAACAGCCTTTCTGACATAGAGCATAGAAGCAGCAGCTTGAAAAATGCCTGGGGTATAGAAAAGGGAGATTTGGTTACTAATCTCAGAGCATGTGCTAGAGGTGCATGGATCATGGGGAGACTTCTGCTGGCAGGCACCATTTCCCTCCTTTGTTCCCCCAGTCTAGACACAGGGATACTTGCAGGAACCAGCACAGTGTCAACACTCCACCTAGCTTGCTAACACTGTGCCCTGCCCTCATGTTCTCCTGCAGACATGTTCCCTCCAGTCAGGCCTCCATTCCAGGTCTCCTCCTACAGCAGACCAGTGCAAACCTTGTTAACACTGCACATCCTGCCCCTGAGTGCTTCTGTAGATCCACCCCTCCCACCTGGCCATCAGTTTTGGGTGGCTGCAAGTCCCCTTCTGCAGTGGACCAGTACGGACTTTGCAGGCATCATGCAACCTACCCCTGTGCATTTGTGGATTCACTCCTTTCAATATGCTGTTGGCTGGAGCCCATTCAAAGTGGTATCACATGCCTGGCAGTGTGCAAGCAGCCCCAACAGGGGCCAGCAGCCCTCCAGTGTGACTCCTGCCTCAGGGAGAGGAGAAGATAACCACATACCAGTCAGACTGTGGCCCCAGCAGTCGACTGGGGGCAGACATTTGGTCTGACTGCAGGCCCTGTCACCAATGAAAGCTTCTCAGTGGACAACACAGGGAAAGTGCCCTGCAGTTCAGTGCTATTGCATCTCTGGCAAATGCTTGGTCTGACTCAACTCAAGACCAAGGTGGTCCCAGACTGGCCCACTAACAACACAGGGATCAAACCCTCCCCACAACAGACAAAGAGAGCCATTGCAGAGGACTGGACTGAAGGAAAAAGTGGCTCAGCCACAAAAGCAGGGCACATGCAACACACATAGGAGATATCCCTGACCTGCACAGGAAAGACAAATCTCCATAACATTTGGTTATAAGAACATTGGTTCTTATAACAGGGAACATTGCACTGCAGAACCTCTTCTTCATAAGGCCACTACTTTCAAGAGCTAGAGATGTACCTGACTTTCCTAACAGAGAGAAACAGAAAAAGAGAGTTAGACAAAATAAGAGACAGAGGAATATGTCCCAAATGAAAAAAAAAAAAAAGACAAAATCCACAGCAAGAGAGCTAAATGAAATGGAGATAAATAGACAGAGATGCCTGATAGAGAATTTAAAGTAATGGTCATAAAGATACTCACTAGGCTTGAGAAAAGAGTGGAGGACCTTCGTGAGATTCTTAACAAAGAGATATAAGACATAAAAAAGAACCAATCAGAGATGAAGAACTCAGTAACTGAAACTAAAAATACAATAGATGGAATAAACAGTAGACTAGTGGAAGCAAAAGAATAGATCAGTGACATGGAGGACAGAGTAATGGAAGGCAATCAAGCTGGACAAAAGAGAAAAAAATAATAAAAAGTGAAAATAGACTTAGGGAACTCAGCGACACCATCAAGTGTAATAACATTTGCATTACAGAGATCTCAGAAAAAGAAGAGAGAAAAGGGGCATAAAATTTACTTGGAGAAATAATAGTTGAAAACTTCCCTAATCTGTGGAAGGAAACAGAAATCCAGATCCAGGAGGCACAGAGAGCCCCCTAAAAATCAACCCAAGGAGGTCCACACCAAAACACACAGTAATTAAAATGGAAAAAAACAATGATAAAGTGAGAATTTTATAAGCACCAAGAGAAAAGAAAACAGTTACATGTAAGAGAAACCCCATAAGGCTATTAGCTGATTTTTCAGCAGAAACTTTGCAGATCAGAAGGGAGTGTGAGGTATGTGAAAAGAAAGCAAGCCAGGGTAGCAATACTCATATCAAACAAAACAAAACAATTCTGCAGCCAAGATCACTCTATCCACCAAGGCTATTATTCAGAATAGAAGGAGAGATAGAGTTTCCCAGGAAACTAAAGGAATTCATGACCACTAAACCAGACCGATAAGAAATACCAAAGGATTCTGAGTGGAAAGGAAAGACCATAAGTAGGAGTAAGAAAAGTAGGAAGCACAACAGCAGTAAAATTAAGTATATCTATAAAAATCAGTCAAGGGATTTACAGAATAAAAGGATGTAAAGTATAACACCCTATACCTGAAACATTGGCAGGGGGAGAGGAGTAAAGAATGGGTTCAAACTTAAACCACCATCAACTTAGAATAAACTGCTTTATGCATAAGTTGCTATATATAAACTTAATGGTAACCACAGTCAAAAACCTGTAATATATATGCAAAAAATAAAGAGAAAGGAATTCAAGTATATCAATAAAGAAAGCCAACAAACCATGAGAAATGAGAGCAAGAGAAGAGAGGAACAGAGAAGAACTACAAAAACAACCATAAAACCAGTAACAAAATGGCAGTAAGTACATACCTATCAATAATTACTTTGAATGTGAATAGACTAAATGCTCAATCAAAATACATAGGGTGACCGAGTGGATAAAAAAGACCCATCTATATGATGCCTACAAGAGACTAATTTTAGACCTAAAGACACATGAAGATTGAAAGTGAAGGGATGGAAAAGAATTTATCATGCAAAGGTATGTGAAAAGAAAGCAAGCCAGGGTAGCAATACTCATATCAAACAAAATAGACTTTAAAACAAAGACTGCACCAAGAAACAAAGAAGGACACTATATATTTCATAAAGAGAATAATCCAACAAAAATATATAACAATTGTAAATGTTTATGCACCCAACATGGGTGCATAAATACATAAAGCAGCTAATAACAAATATAAAAGAAGTAATTGATAGTAATACAATAATAGTAGGGGATAGGGAATTTTAACAGCCCACTTACATCAAAGGATAGATAATCCAAACAGAAAACAAGGAAACGGTGGCTTTGAATGACACATTGGACCAGATGGATCTAACAGATATATTTAGATCATTCCATCCTAACAGAGCAGAATACACATTCTTTTCAAGTGCACATGAAACATTCTCCAGAATAGACCACCTATTAGGCCACAAAACAAATCTCAACAAATTCAAAAAGATTGAAATCATACCATGCATCTTTTCTGACCACAATGCTATGAAACTAGAAATCAACCATAAGAAAAAATCTGGAAAAAACACAAATACATGGAGGTTAAATAACATGCTACTAAACAATGAATAGGTCAACCAAGAAATTAAAGAGGAAATAAAAAAATACATGGAGAAAAATGAAAATAAAAATACAATGGTCCAAATTTTTTGGAATGCAGCAAAACTGTTCTAAGAGGGAATTTTATAGCAATACAGGCCTACCTAAAGAAGAAGAAGAAAAAAAAAAACTCCAATAAACAACCTAACCTTACACCTAAAGGAAGTAAAGAAAGAAGAACAAACAAAACCCAAAATCAATAGAAAGAAGAAAATAATAAAAATTAGAGCAGAAAGAAATGAAATAGAAACTAAAAACACAATAGAACAACGAAACCAGTTGGTGCTTTGAAAAAATCAACAAAATTGATAAGCCTTTAACCAGTTCATAAAAAAAAAGAGAAAGAGTCAAATAAAAAAAATCAGAAATGAAAGAGGAGAAATAACAACTGACACCACAGTAACACAATTCTAAGAGAATATTATGACAAATTATATGTCAACAAATTGGACAACCTAGAAGAAATGGATAAATTCCTAGAAACATATAACTTCCCAAAACTGATTCAGGAAGAAATAGAAAATTTGAACAGACCAATTACCAGCAATGAAATTGAACCAGTAATCAAAAAACTCCCAACAAAAAAAAGCCCAAGACCAGACAGCTTCACAGGCAAATTCTACCTAACATTTAAAGAAGAGTTAATACTTATTCTTCTCAAACTATCCCAAAAAACAGAAGAGGGATGAAAGCTTCCAAACTCCTCCTACAAGGCCAGCATTACCTTGATATCAAAACAAGATACAGACACTACAAAAAACGAGAACTACAGGCTAATATCTCTGATGAATATAGATGCAAAAATCCTCAATCAAATAATAGCAAACTGAATCCAACAATACATTAAAGAAATGATTCACCATGATCAAATGGGATTTATTCCAAGGATGCAAGAGTGGTTCAATATTCGCAAATCAATCAATGTAATACATCACCTCAATAAGAGAAAGGATAAAAACCATATGATCATTTCAACAGATGCAGAAAAGGCATTAGCCAAAGCACATCTAGTCATGATAAAAACCCTCCAATATACCTAACATAAAAAGACCATATATGAAAACCCACAGCTAACATAATACTTAATGGTGAAAAACTGAAAGCTTTCCCTCTAAGATCAGGAATAAGACAAGGATGTTCACTCTCACTACTTTTATTCAACATAGTATTGGAAGTCCTAGCCACAGCAATCAGAGAAGAAAAAGAAATAAAAGGCATCCATATTGGTAAGGAAGAAGTAAAACTGTCACTATTTGCAGATGACACCATACTATATACAGAAAACCCAAATGACTCCACCAAAAAATTACTAGAACTAATAAATGAATTCAGTAACTTTGCAGGATACAAAAATCAATATACAGAAATCCATTGCATTTCTATACACTAATAATAAAGCAGCAGAAGGAGAAATTAGGAAAACACTCATTTATAATTGCACCAAAAATAATAAAATACTTAGGAACAAACTTCATTAAGGAGGTGAAAGACATGTACTCTAAAAACTATAAACCACTGGTGAAAGAGTTTGAAGACAACACAAACAAATGGGAAGATAATCCATGCTCATGGATTAGAAGAACAAATATAGTTAAAATGTCCATACCACCCAAAGCAATCTACAGATTTAATGCAATCTCTATCAAAATACTAATAGCATTTTTCACAGACTTAGAACAAATAGTCCTAACATTTGTATGGAATCACAAAAGACCTAAATAGCCAAAGTATTCTTGAAAAGGAAAAGCAAAACTGATGGTATCATGATCCCAGATTTAAAGATATACTACAAAGCTGTAGTAATCAAAACAGTATGGTACTGGCACAAAAATAGACACATAGATCCAAAAAACAGAACAGATACCCCACAAATAAACCTAAGATTTATGGTTGATTAATCTTCAAGAAACAAGGCAAGAATATCCTATGGGAAAAATATACTCTCTTTAACAAGTGGTGTTGGGAAAAGTGGACAGCTACGTAGAAAAGAATGAAACTCGACCACTTTCTTACAACATACACAAAAATAAACTCCAAATGGATTAAGGACCTAAGTGTGAGACCTGGAACCATAAAAATCTTAGAAAAAGCACAGATAGTAAGTTCTCTGACATCAGCTGTAGCAACATATTTCTAGATATGTCTCCCAAGGCAAGGGAAACAAAGGCAAAAGAAAAAATCCAATAAAAAATGGGCAGAGGGGGCGCCTGGGTAGCTCAGTTGGTTAAGCATTTGCCTTCGGCTCAGGTCATGATCCTGGAGTCCCAGGATCGAGCCCTGCAACAGGCTCCCCACTCAGCAGGGAGTCTGCTTCTCCCTCTGCTCCTCCCCCTACTCGTGCTCTCTCTCTCTCTCTCTCTCAAATAAATAAGTAAAATCTTTAAAAAATTTTTTTTTAATTAAAAATGGGCAGAGGACATAAATAGACATTTCTCCAAAGAAGACATAGAGATGCCCAACAGACACATAAAAAGATGCTCAACATCACTCATCATCAGGGAAATGCAAGTCAAAACTACAATGAGATATCCCCTCCTACCTGTCAGAATGGTAAAATGAAAAACACAAGAAACAACAAGTGTTGGTAAGGATGTGGAGAAAGAGGAACCCTCGTGCACTGTTGGTGGGAATACAAACTGGTACAGCCCCTGTGGAAAACAGTATGGAGGTTCCTCAAAAAGTTAAAAATAGAACTACCATATGATCCAGTGATTGCACTACTGGGTATTTATTCCAAGAATACAAAAACACGAACTCAAAAAGATATATACACCCTTATGTTTATTGCAGCATTGTTTACAATAGCCAGATCAGATTATGGAATTAGCCCAAGTGTTGACTGATAGATGAATGGATAAAGAAGATGTGGTATGTGTGTATACACACACACACACACACACACACACACACACACACACAATGGAATATTATTCAGTCATAAACAAGAATGAGTTCTTGCCATTTGCAACAACATGGATGGAGCTAGAGAGTATAATACTAAGTAAAATAAGTCAGTCAGAGAAAGACAAATACCACGTGATTTCACTGATATGTGGAATTTAAGAAGAAAAAAGGAATGAAGAAAAAAAGAGACAAACCAAATAATCAGGTTGTTAACTATAGGAAACAAACTGATGATTACCAGAAGGGAGGGGGCCGGGGGATGGGTGAAAAAGGTGAAGAGGATTAAGTGAGGAGCACTGAGTAATATATGGAATTGCTGAATCACTATATTGTACACCTGAAACTAAGATAACACTCTATGTTAACTATACTGGAATTAAAATAAAAAATAAATACATAATAAACTTGGGGGGAAAAAAACAGTGAATTCCTTGGACAGATAGTATATACAGAATAAATCCCCGAGGCAAGAGAAAGGAAAATAATCTCAAAGAGAAGCAATGTTGCCCCTTGGCATACAGATTTGTAACCAAGGTATTAGAGAAATTTGTGAATCCGAGTCCCATGATATTATCTCAGATTTATTGGCTTATTCAAAGAGTAAAACCAGAGTATTTCCTAGAAAGTCAGAGTAAAGTCAGGTAAAATCTAGAGCAGAGATTAAATATGTCCTGGGAAGACTGACGATGTCTCAGGAGGTCCACAGCAATCACATTCAAGGGAGAACCAATGGGTTTTCACCCAGAGGTCTCGAAGGGTCTCTCTTGTGTTTTTCTTTATATAGTTTGATTAGGTGAGGACAGAGCATCTGGCTCATAGAATGATGTAAATCTCAATGTCTTTCCAATGGACAAATGGTTCATTCACAGTTCATTTCCCCCCAAATCCATTTCAGTGTGAATAGACCAAGTTACCTTGAAAATGCCTTCTTCAGGCTTCAGTTCGTTCTGTAGCTACCTATCATTTACTCTCCTAATTCCCCTCCCTGTAGGAATGACTAAAACATGAACATGATATAATTGGCATAAATATTAATATTATTACTATATAATAATTATAACATAACTATTAATATTTATACCAATATAATAGTATTGATAAAATTATTTTCTCTGAGCTAGTTCTTCAGAAAATATCACACAGAAATTTAAAAATATTATATCTATAGCTCAGCTGGTGATATTCTGTCTAAGCATTATTTCTGTTGAGTTTGGAATCAGAAATGTCATTAGCTATTAAAACTGCAATAGCAATAATTTTTTAATTCAGGAAACCTATTCATTATTACTCTCGTTTACCTATGGCTATTAATCATATCTAAATATTACCAATGACACAACAGCAGTATGATATGCAATTTCAAATTTAATTTTTTCCTCTCTTGGATAAGGACCTTGATACCACAAACCCACTGCCTTTTTTTGGTCTATTCTTGTAACCACATTCTCTGCCCTGATTTCTAGCATGTACAGTCAGCCTTTTTCAAGATGGTGTATGGGCAAAGCCTCATCTAGGAAAATGTGTGGGGTGTGCCTTTTTCACAGCTCAAATCTGTTATCTGGTCCCCTTAATATTGTCCCCTAACTAATTCTGAAATGCTATTTCCACAAAAATTGACATCTCTTATAGAATGCCTAACCCCAAATACAGCATTCTTTTGGTAATGTAGGTATATATCAGATGGGTTTTTTTCAAAAGATCTTTTTTTCCCTCTACAAGCCAGATTAATAATAATGAGGTAAAATCAGGGAAGGCTGACAATCAAGTCATTTGAAAGAGAAAAGGTAAATAAAAAAGCAAATAGATGCTGGCTCTTAGAGAGCTCACTTACATGAAATGAAGGCTCCCATGTAGTCCTGGAAATGAGAGAAATGTCTTATGGCCTTGGTTTTGCCGTCTTCTCCCCCTGGTCCTGAGCAGGCATGGGAGTAGGTTCCCAAAGTCCATTGTTCTTCAAGTTCGCATGGGGCCACTTTTTGACCAGTCCTCATTCCCATAAAAGATTGTCCCAATATGTACATTGTATAAATACACTCATTAAATTTCTAAGACTTTCTAACTTAGGCCAGCTGCCCTATAAACTTTACTACACACAAACAAAACAAGTCATTTTAGCATTTTGACATATATAAGTGGCCATCAAACCAAAGAGAAAATAATTTTCTTGTTAAACCTACTTCCCCACATGAATGACCTGCCTTTTTGGATATATTATGATGCATATATTGGAGGAGAGGGCTTCATATATCCTCATGCTTAGCATCACTACCATGATGAATTTGAGGGAAGAGAACAAAGCACGTAAGGATAGCATATTACAATATAATGTAACTTCTGATATCCTAAAAATAATTTTCTTCAATGATTTGTCCTTAAGGCATCTTGTACACCTACTATTATTACACAACACCTCATGTCCTTGTTCTCAGCCTCTCCTTGGGAATTCACACATCTATTCCTAGAGTAGCTGTGTATTATCTGATGGGACAAGGTGTAATAACCCTTCATTGGAACATGAAGAGAACATTTGTGTGACAGCTGACAGTAAGCCCAAGGTGTTTTATTTTCTTTTGGGGGTTATAGTCTAGACACTGTAAAATGATTAGCAGAAGCTGGACACCTGCTTGAAAAGTATATTCCTGGAATTTCTATGGAAAGAACAAGATTGTCTGTGGAAAGCCTTCAGGCATGAATAAGCTTGTAAGTCATGAATTCTGCATTAGTGTTTGAAAGGTTGGATGGGTGTAACAGCATGCGTCATAGTTAAAGGTATGCCATCAGAAGTGTAAGTCCCAGTACCCATGAAGTGGTAGATAAGCTCACTCTGTTATTTGTGTTTCTTAAATTCTGTCCCCATGACTTGTCCTTCTGTAATTGGGAGTAACTGCTGCTTGGAGGGCTCATTAGACCTGATGTTTTTTCCTCCTCTCATTGTGAACCTGACATTCCAGCTGACATATTCCACCTGTGACACTCTGCTGAGTTTGGTCTATTATGCTCTACAATAATTGTGATCACTTACACACACTTTTTACAAACCATGAATTCTTTTAAGTGCCTAGTGAATACTTCTATAATCCTGACAACATCCATATGAAGTAATATTATTTGCATCCCTATTTGAGGAATCTGAAGTACAGAGGCCCAAGTCAAGACATTAATGACCACCTCTTTAATCTGACCAGTCTTTGTAATACTGGATTATGAAAAATTTCTCTGATGACTGGGCAATACTAACACTTCATCTTAGGAAAAGAAAAGTGAGTCACATACACAAATCCACATATAAGATGTGGGCCAGAAGAGAGAACTGAGGTAGGAGCCCTTGGAGGAGCAAATCTCAGCCTAGGGGGTGAGGGGTATGGGGTATGTGGGGGTAGTAGGTAGTTCAAATGCAATGGAAAGATCAGTTCAGTTGAAAGAGAAGAAACCCCTGCCGAAGACACTAAACGACAGTACTTGCCTTTCTTACTTCAATGAACAAATCCCTTGAAAATAAGGATTGCGTCACTATTTCAATGTCTCACTTCCCCTCCTCAGTACCTCATAAGATAACCCCAAAGTCTCTGCATTTATGAATTATATATATATATATATATAAATATATATACATAGAGTATATATATACACAGAGTGCTTTGTAAGTTATATAGTACCATTCTAAAAGTTTCTTGTGATCACAGTAATTAGGTTGCAGGAAGTTTCTTTAGAGTTTTAGATTTATAATAAACTGAAGGCAAAGATTAGTAGAGAACAAATGGCTGACAACATTTTGATTTTATAGCAGAGTCCTTCCAAGCTAACAGATTCCATCCATTGTGAATCCTTTGCTTTATGTGGAGCTTATGGATACAAAGATAAGGAGGATCCAAACAAAAGAAATATGACCAGATGCCAATTTCTTCACTGCCTCTGGGGGGAATAAGCAGTAGGACCCCATATTTCTTAGCTCTGGCTGCTACAACAAATACTTATTTCTCATGGTTCTGGAGACTGAAAGTTCAAGATCAGGGTGCCAGCATGGTCTGGTACTGGTGAGTGCCCTCCTGCAGGTTGTAGACTTGTCGACTTCTTACTGTATCCCCCAATGCTGGAAAGAGGATGAGACAGTTCTCTAGGGTTCATTTTATAAAGGCATTAATCCCATTCATGGGGATTCTAGCTCCCTGGCGTAATTATGTCCCAAAGGCCCTAGCTCCTAATACCATCACTTTGGGGTTGAGGATGTCAATCTATGAGTTCGGGAGGGACATAAACTTTCAGTTCATAACACCATAGAAGATATTCATGGCTTCTGGTCATGGCTCTTGGTCATGCTTCTCTTCCCAAATTACCTTCTTCCCCTTGGCCTTCCTTCTTTTTTTTTTTTTTTTAAATTAAGAGCACTTGAAAACTGTTCTACTTTCTGGGCTTGTAAAATGAATCTTTGCAGTCTTCAATGCCAGATGTGGATAGGCTCCTGAGTAGAGGAATGAGAGTCCTTTTATAAATATTTTGTGAATTCCACAAATATTCATCCTTTGAACCATAGTCAATGGTTTTCCGTACTGCTAAACACCAGTTCTGTGTTCTTGGGATATCCCATGATTGCTGATAATCAGCATCCAGAAAGCTACATCTTGGGTGGATATGCCTAAGTTTCCAGAACACTGTCGTGTCAAATCACCCACCTAGCCTGGAGGCAAATATATTCTAATTAAAATTAAGGGGGAAATTATTACTTATATTTTCCCATGGTGTCTCTTTCCCCTGAGGATTTTATGTTTCTTGATTTTGTTTTAATAGCACCAAAGAACCATTTAGAACATTTTTCAACCCAGATAAGTGATTCAAGTCATCGAGTGCAGAGGGTCCTATCAACAAAATTAGGATTTTTGTCCTTGTCCCACACATCAACATGGTTTTGCTCTCTCTCCATTTATGCAAATTTTCTTTTATAACACTAAAGTAAAAGTTTAAATATTTCTCTTTTTTTTAGTTATTTTTAGACTTATTCCAGACACTCTGGAGTTTTGTTGTTTTGTGTTTTTTTTTAAGATTTTATTTATTTGACAGAGAGAGAAAGAGAGAGAGCACAAGCAGGGGGAGTAGCAGGCAGAGGAAGAGGGAGAAGCAGACTCCTCGCTGAGCAGTGAGCCTGATGCGGGACTCGATCCCAGGACCCTGTGATCATGACCTGAGCCAAAGGCAGACGCTTAACCGACTGAACCACCCAGGCACCCCTGGAGTTTTGTTGTTATTTTGAACGGGATTTTTTTTTCATTATAATTTCTATTTAGTTGTGGCTGGTACAGATCTTTGTAGCACAGACCTTGCGGTAGGACTGCATAGCGTCGGCATCGCCTGGAAAACTGTTAGACAGTCCCAACCTCTGGCATCACTCTAGACCTAGTCAATCAGATTTTCTCTTTCCACAAACCCTCCGCTGATTCACCTGGACATAAAAGTTGAGAAACGTTAGCGTAGAGAAACTTGATTTAGAGAACTTAATTTTCTCTTGGAGAAAAATAGCAGAATGGAGACTGTGGTCTAGTTGTCCCACAGCACTTTCTCTTCTGCTCCTCATCCCTGCTATCTTAGATCTATTCTTGAATATCCTCCATGAGATTCTTCTTGGAAAATTCACTTTTAAAATCTATAGGGGATTGCAGATTTTTAGCCCTATGAGATATTGCTTTTCATCTGATTTAATATGCATTTATATTATAAAATGTTCTCAATTTCTTAGATATTTCAGAGTCTCTATTTCCTAAAACATTTATTTAATAATTTATTTTTGGTAATATTAATGAGATATGTGAAAGAAGGAATATTATACATGAGAGTCCAGCAGCCACCTGAATTGGAAGTCTTCTGAATATATTTTTAAATCCAGTAAGGTCAATGCAATCAAGTAATGTTCTTTTTAGTTCCTAAAGCAAAAATTTTAGAGTTATATACTACCCTGTCAACTCACACACACACACACACACACACACACACCATTTTGTAAAAGGGTCAGTTGTGTTGAATTTATACTGAAACTCTCCTTGAAATTCCAAAACATATTCAGGCAAAAGAAGTTTTGTATTAAAAACGTTTTTAGGGGTGCTTGGGTGGCTCAGTCAGTTAAGTGTCTGACTCTTGATTTAGGCTCAGGTCATGATCTCAGGGTTGTGAGATCAAGCCCCATGTTGGGCTTCAAGCTGGGCATGGAGCCTGCCTAAGATTCTCTCTCTCCCTCTCCCTCTTTCCCTCCCCACACCCCCTCTAAAAAAAGGGGATTTTAGATTTTGATTGATAATTCCAAATTGTCTTAGTAAACTAAACCTTGATTTTTATTATTATTATTATTTTTTTTTTTTTTGGTATGTTCAGCTAAGTTAGCCATGTGACATTATTGGACACTCCATTTAATGGAAAAGTAAGGATAAGGATGCTCATTTTCTCCATGATTTGATTAATGTAATCTAGACAGAACTCATACTCTTTCGTCCAGATATTTCTGGGATTTACTTATTAATCACTTATTTTTGTAAATTCTTATTCTGAGTGCAACTTATAAATCACTACTGTTCATCCTTATTTTCCAATTCTTGTTTGGGACAAAAAAAGCTTTGGACCTCTTAAAGGTTTTGACTCTGGTATTGGAAATGACTGTCGGTCATTTGCTATATTAGAACAATTAATGTTGGTGAAAATTAGAACAGTTATTCTTAAAATAATGTCATTAAATTCCTTGTTTAAGGATATACTTTTTTTGCCTTTTTAAGGCGGGTGTAATTAAGGGGCTCCTGGTTGGCTTAGTTAAAAGAGCATGAGATTCTTGATCTTGGGGTTGTAAGTTTGAGCCCCATGTTGGTTGTAGAGATTACTAAAAAAGTAAATAAACTTTAAGACAAAAAGAGGGGTGCAATTGAAATTTCCTGGAAATTACTTTTAACATTACGTATGACCAATGACCTGTATTACACTTATAAATAACAATAGCAGGGTATGGCTACAAACTACTTTTCGAGAAGAGTGTTCTACTTCTGGATCTTAAATGTGCATACAGATCACCTGGGGATCTTGTTAAAATAGAGATTCTGATTTTCTGTGTCTAGACTACAGCCTGAGGTTTTCTGTTTCAACAAGCTCCCAGGTTATTACCAATGCTGCTGGTTCATAGACCACACTTTGAGAGTAACGCTGAAGAGCAGTGGTTCTGGAAGTGGGGTCCGGGGTCCCTGGAGGCAATGTGCATTTTAATAAGCGCTGGAGTGATTTTGATGTACCCTAAATTTGATAACCTCTGCTCTAGACAATAGAAGTATTTATGTCCCCAACACCCCAATGCAAATGTTTACCTTTTGTTAAAGGTGAAAGAAAGCAAAGACATCATCGAATGTCCAAGGATGAATGTCCTGAAATAGTTGTTCTGCAGGGCAAAAAATAAGTTAGTTTTCCTCACCGAAGAGCCTCTCCTTGAAGTGACTTTGTTTTTTTATTTAAAAATTTTATATATTTATTTGAAAGAAAGCGAGAGAGAACGCGCGCACGAGCCACAAGTGGAGGGGTAGAGGGAGAGGGAGAAGCAGGCTCTCTACTGAGCAAGGAGCCAGACATGGGGCTCAATCCCAGGACTCTGGGATCATGACCTGAGCCAAAGGCAGACACTTAACCGACTGAGCCACTCAGGTGTCCCTTGAAGTGACTTTAATGCCATCATTGACGAGAATGTTATTTCACCTCTCCTTATGGCATATATAGAAAGATATGAAGACTGGGACTGCCTTCCTGTACCATCACATATCCCACTGTGAAGATAGGACACTTACTGTTTACAGGTCCACTGCTTTGGAGCACATGATTGAGATTTCACAAGGTATACACTGGATGTTAGAGGGTGTATCTTAATGAAAGAAGAGAAAAAGTGTAATTATTATATTTATATATAATATTATAAATTCTCTCTATATAACACATTATAAGTATTTTATAAAATATAATATATAAAGGGCCTGGTGCATTACTTTTGCTGTTTTATGAACAATCCACTAAGGCTTTCTTTTTTCCTCAAAAGCTTTGGTGGAAAATTGCAATATTGGCAAAAGTTTCTGAAAAAATATTTTGGAGGCAGTTTACTTAGACTACTGTCCAAAAACAACAGAGAAATAGGTTCATGCAGGGCCTGAATACAGGTAGCTACCTCAATTAACCCATTGTCTCATCTCCAAGGCAGCTGAAAGAGGAGAGGGCAACTCAGGAAAGGGGCCCAGCTCACTCCTGCACATTCATTTTAATAAAGTTCACAGAAAGGTGAGGAGCCTTAGAAGTATCAGTAGAGTTGGGGAAGATGGAAAGAGATGCAAATGAGGCCAAAGCCTATACTCAGGAACCTCAAGTTCAAAGTCTTTAGAAATTTGGGATATTGAGGAGTATTTTCAGAGGGGCAATAGCTGTAGATTGGTCCAGGGTCACCAGAGGCAGGAGGCAACCTCTTATGGACAATTTGTCCAGTTTCTAAAATATCCAAGCTCAACAGATAACGGTACTGACTTGGGCACAAAGGGACCATCTCTAGTTTTATAATTGCTTTGATCATAAAATGTTCTTCTTTCAAACATTAGCAACAGTCAATCAAAGCAGTTTTCAACCTGACCTCTTCATCTTACCTATGCTTTTCAGGTTAACCTAAGATAAAGTAGATGGGCCACAGGTCCAGAAAAATCATGGAGGTTTTTCATTTTTGAGCCATAGAAGTGAGTCAACTTCTTTGTTTCTACTCAAAATAGGTTTTCCTTTTTTTCTGTTAAGATCTATTAAGATTAACTATGTCCTTCAAAACAATTTAACGTATAGAAGGATCCTATCTTCAGAAAGAGACATGTCATGCTACAATAAAGCAGTCCCAACCTTGAGAAAAGAGAATTAAATCAACCAAATGGCCCAAATTCTGATTCAGAGAACTGAGATGATCTTTATGACAGATTGCATTTTCCAAAGATCACAGAAAAATATTTTCCATCTCACACACTCTTACAGTGAGATTTCTACCCTCTTCCCATTGAGAAGTGAGATTCAATGTTGCTTCTCCTTAAATGTGGTTTGTAACTTTGACCAAAGTGAAGCAATGTGACTTTCAATGCTAGTTCATAAGAAGTGATACAGCTCTGCCTGATTCTTTTGTGTACCTGTTCTGGGAACACAACTACCATGCTGTGAGAAAGCCCAAGTATCCACATGAAGGGCACTTGCGTAGGTCCTTCAGGCCAATAACCCTGCTGAGAGCTCACCATATCAGCCACCAGACAGGTAAGACTTTAGATGATTCGTGCTCCCAGTGATCAAGTATCCCCAGCCTTTGAAACTCCAAGTTGAGGTCCCAGATATCACAGAGCAGAAACACAATACTTCATTGTTCAAATTCCTGACTCACAGAATCCATGAGCATAATGATATAATTATTGTTTTATTGGGTGGTCTGTCATGTGGCCATACCAGCTGGAAGGTCCTTTTCTGTGACAGACACACATATAAATACAAAACGTGTTTACAGGGAAGTAGTTGATATTTACCATGTCAAGAAAGTTTTTCTTTCTCTTCACAGTATTTCTTATACTTCCACAGAAGAAAGCTATTTCAAAAATTATACATTGCCCCATTTGTTTAACTTATTGTTAGTTGCCTGGTCTGATCAGATAATATGGTGACTGCAGTCAGTGGCCCCAAATGGCTGTGTAAGAACCATAAATCTTAGGATTTATCTTACCTTCAACTTGGTTTCACCCTTAGTCATACTGATGAAAATGCACCCAGTGCAGAGGCATGACTACATTCCAAGTCGAGATATTCCAGAGTCTTTGCAGGGCCAGACTCTCTCTTTGAAAGCAGGTTGCAAGGCATGGTGTGGGCCTTGATGAAGGGGTAGGCTAAGCTCTGACACAGTACAGCTTCCTCATGGCCTCTTTTCCCTCCCAATCTTTATCCAGGGTGATGACTGCCAAATAGGCCATCAGGATTTGTTCAATGCCTGATGTTCACATGTGACATCCAGACCCAAGTTTGTCACGTGATTGGAAGGAGCTGTTATGAAACATAGACTTTGTGTTTACATTTAGCTCCATATGGACTAGCATAGAGATTTCTCTGGCATAACTTGTTCTTTCCCATCTGTGGAGTAGCAGCGAGCTCACTGTCTCTTCCCTACAGATCAAGACTGGTGAACATGTTTGGAGAAAAATCAAAGGACTAATTTGGATACCTTAGACTTGAAAAGTATTTAGAGGCATCCTCTCTGTGCTAATACAATCATCGAAGGAGATGATGCAGTAGGATACAGAGGAGTTAAGAAATGTGTTTGTAGGAAACAATAGCTATATATATATATATTTTTAGAAGTAATTGCTACTAAATACCCTCCACTCACAGAACATTTGGGTAGTTCTGGCTAATGTCAGAGAGGGGTGGGTGTCATAAAAGCACCAGGAGAGATTATAAGGAAAACATGCATGAGGAAAAGAGGAAAATTAAAGTATTTATAAGTAAGATAAAGAATCATAATATCTTAAGATGTGAAAGGAATCTTGGAGTAGAGTGGGAGAGGACTGGGGACATCTGGTCCCATCCAAGTATGGTGCTAAATCTTTCTTCACCACATAGATATCAATACCTCTTTTCTTTTTTTAAAAGATTTTATTTATTTTTTGACAGAGAGAGAGAGACAGCAAGAGAGGGAACACAAGCAGGGGGAGTGGGAGAGGGAGAAGCAGGCTTCCAGCAGAGCAGGGAGCCCGATGCGGGGCTCGGTCCCAGGACCTGGGATCATGACATGAGCCTAAGGCAGACACTTAATGACGGAGCCACCCAGGCGCCCCATCAATACCTCTTTTCATTAAGAGCCCCCATCCCTCACTTCTGTATTTCCAAATAACTCAGCTCTTAAAAACAGTGGGAGCCCAAGAGTTTGTTTAGTTGGGTTTCAGCAAAATTTCAGAACAGGGCCAAGTACTTTTGCTAAAAGAACCATAGGCTAGTAGTTGGCAACTTTGATGGGCCCTCGCCCCCAGGGACCTGGAAAACCTCTTCCCTGGGCCAGATGATGTAAATTCTACTTGATTGGCTATGAGATGATCGGCATGCTTTGGCTGCACTGCCACATGGGTTTTCCAGAGCTAGCCAGAAGAAAGACTTCCATCTGGAAGCTTATTTATCAAATCCTCTTGTTGCCTCTGGGCCATTCCCTTATCTCCTTAGTCCCTGGACTAGCAGCACTGGCTTCCCCTGGTAATTAGTTAGAAATGCAAATTCTTGAGCCCCACCCCAGATTTACCTCAAAAACTGTAGGGGTGGGCCCACACTGTCTGTATTTTAGCAAGTCATCCAAGCAATTCTAACACATGTTAAAGCACCACTGTCTCAAGGTCATACATGACTTTCTGTCAGCCCAGGTAACTCATAGATTGGATCTGGGGAAGAGGCCAGGAGCAGGTCCATCATCCTCATCTCCTCCATATCTTCCATATTCTGTTCCTGCCAGCCTCTGTTCTTTGCAAGTTTAGGAGCCCGGGCTGGAAGTCAAAACAACGGAGTCTTCCTCTTTGTTCTATTTTTTTTTTTTTTTAAACAATCCTAATTCTCCTTCAAATAGTGTGGTTTCATCCTACTAAGGAGGACAGAGGGTCAGTAAAAAGGAAGTGCAGAAAAGAAAAAAAAATATTTTTTTTAGATAGGATCTTGGGCGCCTGGGTGGCTCAGTCGTTAAGCATCTGCCTTCGGCTCAGGTCATGATCCCAGGGTCCTGGAATCGAGTCCCACATCAGGCTCCCTCCTCGGCGGGAAGTCTACTCTCCCTCTCCCACTCCTGCTGCTTGTGTTCCTGCTCTCGCTATCTCTGTCTCTGTCAAATAAATAAATAAAATCTTTAAAAAAAAAAAGATAGGATCTCACCCTGTGATGAGATGATATTAGGTTAATCATATAAGTCCATCTAATTTAACATCTTTTTATTTTTAGCAGATATGTCACATACAGGGAAAATATACCTTTATATAAATAAGAATCAATAAAGTAAATTTTGCTAGGCTTTGTTCCTAGTCCATATAAGTGATATTACTATTAAGATGATATTAGAGGGGTCCCTGGGTGTCTCAGTCGGCTAGGCGTCTGCCTTGAGCTCAGGTCATGACCCCAGGGTCCTGGGATGGAGCCCAGCTTCGGGCTCCCTGATCAGCAGGGAGTCTGCTTCTACTTCTACCTCTGCCCCTCCCCCCGGCTTGTGCACGCTCTTTCTCTCTCTCTCACTCACTCTTTCTAATAAATAAATAAAATCTTTAAAAAAAGATGATATTAGAGATTCTTCATTTTTATTAGAAGTTATATTCTTGATCTATAAATGTTAAATCATTTGTCCTAATACTTCTATACCTCTAGAATACATGAATATAAGAAATGACTCTCGGAATGGTCAGCCTGAAGTACTGAAACATTTCAGGGCATTAAAACTATCACTGTTCTTCAGCTTCCAGTATAGTAAGCTCCAGCCATAAAAATACCATAATCAGAACTTGCATTTATAGTTTAACTTAAGTTGCCACCTCCTGTTAGAGGTAGGTCAGTGCTTCCTCAAAAGTCATATTCAGAAAAAATACTCTTCCTTCAAACATTTATGTCTATCATGTAGGAAAGAAAAGTTGTATGTGTATATGTGGTGTGGTGTGGTGTGTGTGTTTGTGTGTGTGTTCAATCTCTTTTTCTCTGCCATCTTTCTCTTTCCCTTCTTCCTTTAAACATGTTTATGTTGCTTCCACCCTACTAAAATAAGTTAGAAAAAGATAAAATCCGATCCTTCACTCCCAAACCCTATTCCGAGACTTCTACTCTATCTCTGTATCTTCACTGAAAAATGTTAATGTGAATTACATTAAGTCCGAGGAAAGCTTATTGTGTGGAAATAGCTTGTTATAATTATTTTTGTTCTAAATAATATTCCATTAACTAACGTTGCAAGTTCAAAAGTCACATTATTTTTATAATGTCAAGTTCACCTTTCCAAACTTATTTTTTATACATAAAGCTATTTTTGTGACAACTCCAATATTCAATTAACTAAAGTTTAACATGTTAAATATTAATAATGATTAGCCTCGCTTAATTAAATGCCTTTAAACATTTTAAACTATAATCAATCCTCAATTAAACATATTTAATTTAATTAAGTACTTCTAATGCATGTCAGGACAAACTTACCTCCCTAAAGCAAAATGCCTCTAAGTTCTGAAGTAACTCTTTGAAATCTATAAGCTCAAACTTATTAATATGGTTAATGAGGTTCTTTTAAGCATTCTGTTATTGTTTATGAACAATTAAATTTTATTACACCTTTGAATTTAAAATCATAATTCTAAATCAATTATTCATTTCCAACTGAAATCATAAAGTAAATTTGCCAGGTGCTCTAATATGCCAGATTCCCTTAAAATTGCAAACGTCTTTATGACAAATACATAGGACATTCCTAAATTTAACAAGAAAAGTCTTTAATATGAGGATTTGATTAATTTCATCATCTCATAATTTAGTTTTAAATATTCCAAGTGATTATAAAGTGATGTGCTCAAATAATTTGCCATCTCAAAAGTTATTGAGTAAAATATTGGGACAATGAGATAGTACCTAATTGATAAGAGATCCCAGACCAGGATATAGGACCCAGGAATTACGTGCTTTCAGGATCAGTCAGTGGGTTTCATGGATCAACACACTGTCCCCTTTCCTCTGGTCTATTTCCTTTTGCTACCATAAACACAGGCTCCAACATCCATGTGTACCCACGGGGATTGTATTTGTCTCTCTCACGACCTGGACATTTTTAACGGTACACCGTAATTCAATGTTTTATCTTGCTAATTACCTTTATCATTTGATTGCATTCAACTGTCCTCTTCATTTCCTAATTTGATTCTGCATTTTGTTTCCACACGCCTTGTCTGGGCCTTGATATAATTCCTTTGTTATATTTTGGAACAAGATTTCTTAAAGAGAGGCTTACATGTTGTAACAGTTAGGGATTGCATTTGGCTACGTATAGCAAACATCCAGCTATCATAGTTAAATCAAATCAAGGTTTAATTTTCTTACAGAGTCCAGTACTGGGCAGTTCTATTATGTCAATGCCTCAGTGTCTTTTATCTCTCTGCTCATCCTTAATTATTACTTTCATCCTCACTGTTACTGCCAAGTGCATGATGGGAGCTCTATCGTGACTTTCTAGCTACAGAGCAGGCAAGAAAATGAAGACAGAGATGATGAGAGGTGGGTGCTACCTCAGGATACCAAAATCTCCCTCACATTTTCAGTGTCTTCATTACATCTCTTTTTTTTTTCCCTCTTTGACTATAATTGCTTTCATCCTCATAGTTTTCCCCATCTCTTCCTTTCAGTAAGGCAACAAAATATATATGTATGTCTTTGCTCTTTGCCCCTGGTTTCTGGCACAAAGCTCCTAAAACCTTTGTAGTCTCCTAAGTGATTAGAATACTAGGAGCAACTCTTGTTCTAATATTTGTCTTTGATTCCATCCCTGACACAGGGCTCCTAACACCTTTGTAAATTCCTAAGTGGTAAGAGCCTTAGGAGCATCTTTTGTTTTAATGAGGGACTCTGGTGGGCTCCAAGATAGCTCCTGGATAAGGGCTGGTCACCAGAAAGACCAAGCCATGAATAAAGCTTGGATTTTCATCCTCACTCTCCATCTTCCTGAGAGGCAAGAGAGGCTGGAAATGGAATGAATAATTGTGCCTATGTGAGAAAGCCTCCATAAAAACCTAATAGTAGGCGCATCAGAGAGTTTTCAGGTTGGTGAACACATCCACACCAGGAGGGTGACACACCCCAATTCCACAGGTAAGACAGGAATAAATAAAAGAGAAATGCTGTTTCTACAAAAATGAATTTAAATACTTCGGAAAAACTCAATGAATATGAGTTTGTGAAAATGATATAATTGAAGTAAGGATAGATTAAACTATGGCAAAACTGGGAAAATCATTTAAATATAGAAGAATTCAGTGCTATTATTACTTTGCAGGTAGCTAAATTCTTAATCCACTTTTAAGAGAGCAAATCTGGATATTATAGAAATTGTATTATGATTTGTGGAGGAAAAGCAAAACAGAATTCCAACCTGCAAACACATGTTCTAAGAATAGATAAAGGCAATACTAATGTAATAGATGCCATCCTGATAACTTACATGAAAAATTCTCACCTTATGGGCACTAAGAAGTCTGCTTTTTAATGGAATCTGTTGCCATCTATTTAAAATTGCTTCTTCTTTTTTTTTTTTAATGTGAACAACAACCCGACAAAATGTTTATTGTATGGATGTGGGTTTTGAATAATAAATTTTCTGAAAGCAAAGGCCACTGTATATTACTTTTCACGTGGCATGGATCTCATCAGTAGATCCTCCATATCTACCATAGGAGGATGTTAAGCATGACTTTTTATCACTTCCTTGGTGTCATTCTAGCTCCTCCCCCCTCAACCCCCACAACCCATATTTGTCCCCCATAGAATTAAAAACTTCCTTCTTTGTGCTTTTAGAGAACTCTGGAAATACTTGAAGTTTAGCATTTACCCTTGCTCGGTGCTATGGGCTAAATGTGTCCCCTCAAGAATCCTATGTTGACATCTAATCCCCAGTATGATGGTATCCCTTGCCATGAGAGGATATAGAGAGAAAATGACCAACTGCAAACCAGGAAGGGGCCTCTCTCCAGATACTGATCTGCCAGCACCTTGATCCTGGATTTCCCATGCCTCCAGAACTGTAGGAAATAAATTGTTTACGCCACCCAGCGTATGGTAGCTTGTTACAGCAGCCCAAACTGACTAAGATACTTGGTAAATGAGTTTTACTTGTGTTAACAAGCAAGACGACAGGCCCAAAATGGAGTCACTTTATGCTAAGCCCCACTCACCAAACTGAGACTTAATTATAGTTTCAGCTCTCCCAGAAATGGAATCTTAAACCAGTCGATCAGGAATCCCCTGATCAGCACTAGTGAGGTAATCAGCTTGATAGACTCCTGCCATCCCCTAAAGGGAAGTGACTTCGCCATAACCGTCTTTTTGCTAGTATAACTTCCTTGTTCCTGTTCCCTCCTGCCCATAAAAGTCTTTTATTTTGTATCAGAATTTTTTTTTAAGATGGATTGATTGATTGATGAGAGAGAGAGAGAGAATGTGCAGGGAGAGGAGCAGAGGGAGAGGGGCAAGCCGACTCTGTGCTAAGCACAGAGCCTGACATGGGACCTGACCCCACTACCCTGAGATCATGACCTGAGCTGAAATCAAGAGTTGGATGCTCAACTGAGGAAAATCATTGGCCACCCAGGTGCCCCAAAAGTCTTTTATTTTGTACACTTCCTTACAGCTTCCTTCTATTTGCTAGATTGGATGTTGCCCGATTCATTAATGACTGATGAAAGCCAATAAGATCTTTAAAATTTATTCTGTTGAATTTTGTTTTTTTTACACTTGATTATTTCTCAACTATACTCTGAGTTGCCAGAGGCCAAGGATTCTGTGTTACTGAATTATTTTACCTCTAACTCCTAGAGTAGTGCCTGGTACATAACAGTTCTGCTGCAGTTATTTTTATGTTTGATTGTCTTTAGAAAATAATGCCAAGATTTTGTGACCGTGTCACATACGTCAAATTTCCTTTCACCCTTCCTTGCATTTTACCTGGCAAGAATGTACATTATCCCACATGGGATAGTCCCTAGCTGCTAACTCCAGATTGCTTAGAAATACCCAAGAAACCTGATAAAGCCAAGACCTACACTGATTGAGAGAAACTAAATATTGCAGCTTCATTAGTCATCAGGGAATAAAATTAAAACCACGGTGAGATGCCACTCAAATCTACCACAATAGCTAAAATAAAAATAGAAAATAAAAACTCCAAGTTTCGGCTGCGACGTAGAACAATCAGAACTTACATGCACAGCTGCTCCAAGCGCGGACTTGGCACAGCAACATCTGAAAACTGTTTGGCTGTTACTAATACTGAACATATGCATGCTCTCCGACGGATGCAGCAATGGCACTCCGGAGTGTTCACATGACAGAAACACCCACACATGTTAGCGAAAGCCATGTATTAGAATAGCTGCTGTTCATAACAGCCGAAAGCTGAACAATGCCCAAGTTCAACAACAATGGAATGGATCACTAAATTATGAGAATTCAGGCAATGAAATGAGAATAAGGGATCGACAATTACCCACAACAATATGGATGAATCTCACAAATATGGCGCTGTCTGAAAGAAACAAGCCACAAAAAAAAAAATGCATGCTGTATTTTTCCATTTATATAAAGTACAAAAACTGGCAGAGCTAATTTATGCTGCTAGAAGGCAGGAGAGTGACTGAATGTGAGGCAAGCATAGAGTTGGAGGGAGTCACCAGGGGGACTGCTGGGGTGCTGGTGATGTTTTATTTCTCGAGGCAGGTACTGAATCAGTTTGTAAAAAATCATCAAACTCATATACATTCTTTTTTTGTATGTACTTCAATTTAAAAAAATAGTGTACCTATGGAGTGATGCATGCATACAGATCCAGAGGCTGGTTTAACAGCTTATGTATCTGTGGTTCTTAGTACTATATACATTGAACAACACCGTTATTTCTATTTTTTCAAGCTTAGGAATTTAGAACCCACACCAAGGACCTGATGGTTTGAAGTATTTTATTTTATAAGAGCTGCAACACATGGAGAGCTTCACCTGGGTCAGGGCCACTTCGGGATCAGTGAGGTCAAGCTAAAGGATACGGAACCTTGAACGGCAGGCCTAGTACCCACACCCAGATCTGATTCCCATAAAACCTTCTACAGATCACCTATGCTTATTTACTAGAAGGAACTACTTTCACACGTTTATTAATCAAGGATATTTAATTTTCCATCAGCTGGAGAAGGCCAATATTGCCATAAGAAGTTGATATAACTGCAATAATAATGAATAAAGCCTGGTCCTCTAGGCATTGTAGGCTCACTCCAGAAGACTGCACAATTTCCCCTTCTCCTCTGATTAAATTTACAATAAACAGGTTTAGGTCTCACCCAGAGGCCCTGTGAGCTCTGGGTCTTTCATTTCTCATTACTGTGGGCCTGGACAGAATGACTGGCCTCTCTGGGGCACTGGTGTACTCCTGGCCAAGGAAACAGACACACAATGGCTCTTCACCCATGCTTGGAGTGGCATAATCACTCCTGCCCACATTTCATTGGCCAAAACAAGTCATATTGTCACACCTGACTTCAGTAGGATGGGGAAATTAAAACTCAAAATTACAGGTATCAGCATTAGCTTCCAGATAAGGGAGCATGATCCCCTTACAGGGAAGGACAGCAAACATTTAAGAATAATACCACAGGGCACCTGGGTGGCTCAGTGGGTTAAGCCTCTGACCCTTGATTTTGGCTCAGGTCACAGTTTTAGGGTCATGAGATCAAGCCCTGAGTCGGGCTCCACGCTCAATGAGAGTCTCTCTCTCCCTTTTCCTCTGTCCCTGCTCACTCGCTCTCTAAAATTAATAAATAAAATAATAAAGTAAAATAAATAAAATGCAAGCATTTTAAGTGCTACTTAATATCTTCCACTCTATGAATAAAATAATTTACTTATCTATTAATCAATGGAGAGACAGCTGTACTATTTTGCAGTTTATTGTCACAAACGGTGCTTACAAATGTTTCCTTAGAGGCATTTGCAAGAGTTTCTCTAAGGTGGACACCTGGAGATGTGATTGCTAGGTAGTAGTTTCATTTGCATCTTCCACTTTACTAGATTGTGCCGAAGTTTTCTCTAAAAAGTACAAATTTACTCTTTCCAGCAATGCATAGGAGTTTTTTGTTTTCCTTTAAGGACTGCCTCTCTCTGCCTGTGAGCTGCCTCTGGTTTCAGGAGTAGGCCTGACTCACAGCGGCAGACTGAAAGTGCCAGTACATTGAATTCCCCAGGAGCCACTCTCAACAAACAAGGGGCAAGGGTTGCCCAGATTCCAGAACCTTTGCGGGGACCATGTTCTACAGAGTCTCCCTCAAAGGGTCCTCAGAGGAACTGAGCTACTGTTGTCCGTGGTGAAAACCTACCCTTGAACACACCATTATTGGTCTTCTCCTTGCCCTTCTCCCTTCTTAACCCTGGTTTCCTGGGATCACTCTCAAACAAGCTACTTGCATTTAAATGCTGGTCTCAGTCCTGCTTTGGGGGTCCAGAGGAGGGAAACAACCTTTTTTTTTTCTGGCCTTGCGAATTGGACTGACAAGAGGCAGATTAGCAAGAGAAAAACAAACACAAATTTATCAACATGTGCATCACACAGACACATGGGAGTACTCGGTGATGAGGAACTCAAAGGGGGGCGGTCAGAACTTGAGCTTATATAGCATCTTAGCAAAGAACAAGAAATTTGTGGAGAACTGACAAGACGAAGAAAAAGAACTTTGAGATTTTAGGGTTGGAAATTTGCGGGAAGGTAAATACATGGGGAAACTAATGGAAGATAAATGCTGCTTTAGTAAGGTTTGTTATGTAGATTCCTCTGGTGCCATCTCTGGATTAGTGTCTAGAGTTGTCTCCAGTGATTAACTTTAGTCTTTCCTAGTAGGGAGAAAAGGGAGGACATCCTTACAAATTTATGTCCTGCTTTTAGGCAAATAGAAGGAGGGTAGAGAGCTTTACTTGTATCTGCTTCTTCTCCATTGTCTTTGGTTCCAAATAATATAACAAAATAGCACATTTGGGGATGGCATACTCTGCCACCCTTCAGGGATTATTATCCCAATTAAGAAAGCAGAGAAATTTTAGTTTTAGCCAAACAGATACCTTCCTCCTGCCCCCTACCACCACACCAAGTCCCCCAGCTTTCCAGAATCATTCTGTCTCTTAATACACAAATAAATTGGGGCGCCTGGGTGGCTCAGATGGTTAAGCGTCTGCCTTCGGCTCAGGTCATGATCCCAGGGTCCTGGGATCGAGTCCCACATTGGGCTCCCTGCTTCTTGGGAGCCTGCTTCTCCCTCTGTTTCTCTCTCTCTCTCTCTGTCTATCATGAATAAATAAATAAAATCTTTAAAAAAAAAATACACAAATAAATTGGTCTTCGCCCTTTGAAATGTCTGAGGATTTCTGAGGGAGCAGGAGTGGAGTGTGCAACCTTATGGGTCGGTGTGCCTGTACCCCTCTTCCCTGTCACTTGCCCCACATATGCTCCCAGGCCCTCTGGTTGCTGTCTCTTCTCCTCAGTCTGCTTTGCCCACAAAGGTCAACACCCTATCGGTTCATCTCCCCCAAAGAACTCAACACACAAGCCTCTTACATTTAACAGCCTTTTACTCAATTTCAAGTTAATGCAGTGGATTAGAGGAAAAAAAAGTAAGAAATTGCTTAAAATTGAACATTGGATCTCCCTGTCCTAAAAATCCATTAATTCTTCCCAGCCATGGGAAACTTTTCATAGGTTTCATTTGCCTTAATCATCCAAATCCTCACTTTAAACTGCTTCCCTGCTTCCTGGCTGCTTGATTCCAAAACCAAATTTCTGTTATTTGCTTTGATTAGAAGTTTCTCTCTACTCCTACTTTAACTCCTGTGTTATCCTTGTAGAGCACCAACCCCTTTAAGTGTTTTCCCAAACAAAAGACCATCTAATCATGGTCTTTTCCCTTGAGCCTTACAAAGCACAGGCAGGACTTCTTAAGTGACATGTTTTTCTTAACATAATTCAAATTTTTCTGCCCATGTTACCCTTTGTTTGGAGGAGAGGTACAGCCCAAATATTCATTCTCCTTTATTTCAACCCAAAGCTTAAAGGATGACATTTAAAAAAAAATTTTTTTTTAGTTGCATTTAACTGCACAAATAGCATGGTAAACTCTTTTATTTTTTATTTTATTTTTTAAAAGGCTCCGCACCTAGTGTGGAGCCCAATGCAGGGCTTGAACTCATGACCTTGAGATTAAGACCTGAGCTGAGATCAAGAGTCGGATGCTCAACTGACTGAGCCACCCAGGTGTCCCTGATAACCTCTTTAAATTAAACATTTTAGTATTTCATATCTCTATGATCACTATGATTTAGGACAATTTCAGTTTCAAGTGATCAAAATCAAACCCCGTATATCTTAATGGAGAAAAGGCACAATACCACTCATATAGCAGCAAAACCTCAGGACTGACTTTAGGTACAGCTAGATCCAGGGGATTATGTATTTCCAGGACACAATGTCTTTCCACATTTTCTTCTCAATTTTCTTTCTTATGTTGGCCCCATTTCCATGCATAAGAAGCTGCTTTTAGCTGGGGACTCATTACTAGAAGCCAATTAGTAACTTAGTCATAGTGAAGGGCATAGAATTTATCATTTTCTGTATCTACAGATTGACATAGTATTACTGAGATGTCTTTTGCCATCATTTGATATCTATTTGCCAATAGAAAAGAATATTTTTAAGTTTGACTTCTAATTCTAGGGTCACATTTTATTTTTAAAAATTTTTTTAGTAGTCTTTTTTTTTAAGGTTTTATTTATTCATTTGACTGAGAGAGAGAGCACAAGCAGGGGGAGCAGAAGAGGGAGAACCCCAATGTGGGGTTAGATCCCAGGACCCTGGGATCATGACCTGAGCTGAAGGCAGATGTTTAACCGACTGAGCCACCCAGGGGGCCCTAATGTCACATTTTAAAGAGCCGTCCAGAAACTGATGAAGAACCAGCCAGTTTTGTATGGGTTTCACCCAAGATATTCCTTGGGTGAAAAGGGAGAATTATTCCTGAAGTTTTTTTCTAGGGGGCGTATTTAAAATAATGAGAAAGGTTGTACTTAAAAACATTCTTTGCAGAATAGAATATTATAAGCATTATAAGAGGTCAGAGAAGAGAGAAATTACTGTGGGTTTGAGAAGTTACAGAGGCGTTGATGTAAAACACAGATCATGAATTCTGCCTTTAAGAGTAGGTAGGATTTTAAAAAACAGAGAAGAAAGATATGAATTTGAGATTCAAATTAAATGATTTTCAAGGAACTAACTTGAGAACTAAATGTGTCTTAGAAATAATAAGAATTTTTAAGGCAATAATTTCAAACTTTATGACAAGTGCTGGTGATACAGTATTTCTGTATTATTTTGCCCAAGTGTTTATCATAACCAAATTGATTGAAAAGAAAATATTAATTTATTATGCGAACTTTTGGCCTGCATCATTTTGTTGGAGACCGAAGAAAAGAAGTTTTCAGACACTCATTACCTGGATAGTTCATCAAATGACTCCATCAATTTGCATCTCTAGAATTTTGTCCTCAAAATACCTCAAACTTAACTATTTTTCAATTAAAAAAAAAAAAGCTTCAACCAGTGATGTTTCTCTTATCCTTCTGTTATTGATCATGAAAGTTATTACTTGCCTGGTTCTTTTGGTTTTTGAAAAGTAAGGAACACAATGTGAAAAGTAACCAAAAGACTAAATCAAAACCCATTACTGGGTAGCTATAGGGTTAAACAATTTATGATATGCCTTTTAAGATTTAAGGCAATCTCCATAAAGTGGACAGAGATATATTAACCACTGGATTGGACCATCTACTATCCAGTATCTGGGCTTGTGAATGGCTAGATTATCAGTGGTACTGATATAATCATGTTAGAAAAATCAACCTGATATCAGTTTCAAAAGATGTGGCCTCTTTTTCAATGTTTCTAACTTCCCTTAAAACTCCCTGTTGGAGGTACAGGTCTGTGATTCATCAGTCTTACACAATTCACAGCGCTCACCATAGCACATACCCTACCCAATGTCTATCACCCAGCCACCCCATCCCTCCCACCCCCCACCACTCCAACAACCCTCAGTTTGTTTCCTGAGATTAAGAATTCCTCATATCAGTGAGATCATATGATACATGTCTTTCTCTGATTGACTTATTTCACTTAGCATAATACCCTCTAGTTCCATCCACATCGTTGCAAATGGCAAGATTTCGGTTTTTTGATGGCTGCATAATATTCCATTGTATATATATACCACATTATATGTTTAAAAAAAAAAAGGTAGTAAGAAGGGAAAAATGAAGGGGGGGAGTCGGAGGACTCTGAGAAACAAACTGAGGGTTCTAGAGGGTAGGGAGATGGGGGGATGGGTTAGCCTGGTGATGGGTATTAAAGAGGGTACATATTGAATGGAGCACTGGGTGTTATACGCAAACAATGAATCATGGAACATTACATCAAAAAAAATAAATTAAAAAAAAAAAAAGAATGGGAAACCATCATCTCTGATTCTTAAATTTTAGTCCCCAATTTACTTTGTACTTACGTCTTATTTTTTATATGTGGTGAAATAAATAGTCATGATGTTTTAAAGATGAAAAACAAAACAAAACAAAACAAAAACTCCTTGATGGAATCCTCATCCTTGATTTTGTCTTAAGTATTTATTCCCAAACACGCTATTTATTTCAGAACTGCTACCAATAACAGCTTATTCCATAGAAATCTCGTAGAGAAATTGGGTAGGATGAATGCCATCATTGGAGATGAATGGATCTGTGAAGGTTAATGCATGAAGACAGATAAACATCACAAGGTTTAAGTACTTCTCTGAATAGTATCCAAACCTCTCTGACCTGGAAGTCACATAGGATCCCACTCTCCTGCAAAGCTTCTCATCTTTCCCAATCATCATCAGCCATAAAAAAGGAAACAGGCTCTCTTCACGTATTTCGATAGCCCTGCCTCTGTCCCAGGCTGAAACCACTGCACACCAAGGCATACAATTAAACAAAAAAGTGCAACTGAACTTATTTGAACTTTAATATATATATTTTTAGATTTAGATTTGAAGTAATTTTCAGGCCAGTTAGAATTTGTAACTAAAGTTACAAGGTCAAAGCCAATGAATTAAAAACTTTACTGTTGAGAAAGAAAGAGAGAGAGAGAGGACATAAAACACAAGGAAAATGAAAAGTACTACAATTCAGGTATTACCTTTTGAGTCATAGGTAGTCAATTACTAGTTCTCCTAGAGCTTACAACTAAATTTGTGGATCAACAATCTCTGGCTTCTCACCTGTGGTCCATGGCAGTGCAGACTTATGTCCTATGCACATGGCTAAAGAGAAAATTTGTGGATCTTGACTGAATGTGTTTCCTTTGAAACCAGATACAATATGAGATAAGGGAAGGGAGGGCATTTGTGGTTAAAATGTGCCCCCTTGATTCCTCATTTTTCTACCACTGAATCTAAAATTCTTCTTGTATCTTAAATCTTTTCTCTTACTACTATGGAAAAATACCTCATAGAATTAAAGGCGAATCCTTGTACATTTGTTCTCTATCATATATCTTCCCTCGTCTACCCATAAGATTTTGCTCCTATAGTCATTCTCTTAACAAACTTATTTTTAAGTATAGTGTCAAGAAGAGATATTTATTTTCCTCATGGTAAAGGCAATTTTCCAATAAGTACATAGGTCTTTTTGATTGTTACTTTTGTTTCAGCATTCTATTTGTATGTATATGTTCCAAAAAACATTCTTTGGATTATTGTTTTTTTAAAAATGTGTATTTTATGTCAGGTCTTATATTATGCATGTTTATCAAAAATGTCTTCATTATTATTCTTCCTCCAGACTAACTTTAGAATGAAGTTATCAATTATACTAAAAGGATAAAATCCTTTTGAAATTATGATTTTGATTCTTGCACATTGCTTTTCCTTATTTACTTCAGAAAAATATATTGAATTCCACAAAAACAAACAAAAGAATTTTGGAGTTTCATTGTATGCAAAAATTTGGATGAAAACTGAAAATTTTACAATATAATTTTTCCCCATCTCGAAATAACATTTTTTTATGAAACTGTGTAGATTTTTTCTTATTAGTTGTAAATTTCTGCTTGACTAATTACTAATAATTCAAGTTTTTCTTTCCATTGCAAATGGACTTATTGTTTTCATTACATTTGCCAATCACTTCTGCTTACTAGGAAAGATATTAATTTTGTGTATGTTGTGCTTATATCTGATCACTTTATTGAATTACTTATTCTAATAATTTATAATTGATTCCCTTTGGGTAGGTATTACTTATTTGTAAGTATTTTAAACAGACAAAAACTAGTAGAAAATAATATAATAAAAATGTCTACTAATCAGCTTCATAACATCTTCACATTGTATCCTTCTGCTTTACATTTTTTAAGAGAAAATATTGTTGAAGTTCCATGCATTACAAAATTGAATTCCACCACTGTGTTAGTGAATGTATTCATTACCAAGAAATTGAATTACAGTTTTTATTTACTTTTATAAAATTAAAAAATAGATATATGTGTATAATTGTTCATATATTATGACATTTTATACAAATGACAACATGTCATGTATATTACCCTATTTTTATTGAAATCTATTTTATGGCACATATCCATGTGATTGATTAATCTATTGTCTGTTCATGTTGGTGTTACTTAAAGGTACCAGAGTGTATTTATCCAATCTCCTCTTGAGGGACCAACACTTTAGTACTACACACAGAGCAGTAATGCACATCCTTGTACAAGTCTTCTTATACCCCTTGGGCAACTTTTGAAACTCCTTTTGTGTTCTATTCATGTTTTCTATTCCTTCTTGAGTACTTCTGGGTAACATTTTTCATAAAAATGAATATTCAGATTTTCAAAATTTTAGTTTGGAATTATGCATACTATTCTGTTGTAAAAATGTGAACTTTAGTTGTATATCATATCATTTTAACTTATTTAATAACTTTCACTTTGAATTCTTTTACTATCACCATTATCTTCTTTTGTAACTTTCATATCTTCTACCATACATTCATTTTTGAGATGTGTCTCTTATAAACAGCATATTGATACATTTAGACGTTTTGTTAGTTTGTATGCAGGTATGTTTTGCTTACTTCAGAGCCCTGTCTTTGCTAGGTAAACCCAAACATTTATTGTCATTAATGACATATCTTAGACTTTCTTTTCATTAGGAATTACATGAGGCTGCTAGGAACAAATGTCAAAAAATTGCCTAAAATTGGGTTTTTATTTTTCTCACATAACAAGAACTACTGAGGTAGAATAAAAGTATTTTAGGTAAAAGTCTCACTCCTTCCCCAGGTATTCTGTTTTGGTTTTGATAAAACCCTTATAATCTCAAGATTTAACTTGGAGATACATTTCTTATGCTCTTGCAATTGTTTCCTGTTGAAGCTAGTAACTTTCTCTGCTCTCTAGATGTTGGGAGATGTTGTTCTTCATGCCTGTTAATGCTATTTCATAAATTCCATTTTTTAAACTTCATATTTCACTCTTTAAGAATCCCCTCCTGACTTACCCCACGTCATTTCTGCAACTCAGTCCATACATTCTTCTGTAATAATATATATTACTTCTAAGAAAGCTGATAGCTTGTTTCTTTGTCATTGTGCATCTCTTCTTAATGGATACAGCAGCCTTTTAAATAACACTGAAAGCTAATTCGTAGAGAACTTATTTGATCCCTTTCTTTAATGGTATCTCTGCTTTATTCCAGTGTTTAGTGATTCTTGGATATATGATTAAATATCTATTTGACAACCAAAAATGAAATAGGTAGCAGGATTGTTCTTTCTCAACCCAATGAGTATCCCTATTTGCATAGTCGGGTCCTAATTTTAGGAGGGCTCATGATGGACAGACAGGATTTAATCACAGAACACTAGGTGCAGGAAGCTTCTTTTCTAGGGGTGAGCACTCTTGACCTCTCCCTGTGGCTATACATTAACTATTTTCTAGCCCAGCAACCACTCTGTCAGTCTTCTGTGTCAGACCCATCGAATTGAAAGTGCTATTAAGAGCTTTCTTCCTTCAGAAGAAAGCCTTCTGTAATTGATTCATGCTCTGCTCAGCATTTCAGTCTCAAATTCACGGCAAAGGCATGCATTAGGCTGATTATTATTCTTGTTTACAGGGGACTTTGTACTGGGGGGTGGGGTGGGACAATACTGCCTCTAAACACTCTGAGTTTAAGTAAAAAAGAGACATCTCTTTTGAACTGAGTCTTTACCTCTCTTGATGATTACCCCAGACTTCTCTGGTTCCTGTTGAATTTTGGGGTTCCTCTAAGGCTGTGTTAGGAAGAATTCTTCTCATGGCCTTGAAAACCTTTTGCTCCCTATAGTTTGGGTTATGTTTTTTCCCATTGGGTTGTTTCCTTCATTCTCAAGCCATCCTCCATATACTGGAAATTTCTAAAAAATTGCTGGTCTAATGAAGATACGCTTTATCTTTTCCATGCCTATTGTTTACTTATTTTCCCTTGTACATTTTTTTTCTGTCATTTCAGTAGTATGGAGACGGAGTAAGGAGACACAATTTATCATCTTGTTCCAAACAAATTCCCTGTTTTTAGAAACTCTTTCATCTCGAATTCCTTTGATACTGAAAACTTTTGACACATGCCCTAATCCTTTTTCTTCAGGCACCTGCTCTGTGGGCTTTGCCAACATGCAATTTATAGTTCTGAAGTGTTCTACCCTCTTCAGTAATATCATGCACTCTAGTGGCTATTTGCATTTTGTGTGTGTGTGTGTGTGTGTGTGTTACCTTACTACTTAAAGCTCTGCAATGTTATAGCTCCAAATGATGTTAATACTGTGTTTAACATGTATCAGATACTTATTAGGTGCCAGGCATTTTGCTAATTACTCTATCTGCTTAATTTTCTCTACTCTTCATGAACCATGAACCACCAAAATTCTTCATTTCATAAGTGGGGAAACCAAAGCTGAGAGAGTTTAAATAAACAGCTCAGGGTCTCTAGGCTCATAGGTATCAGAGCCAGGATTACACCCAGGACTTGGATTCCAGAACCAGCACTTGTAAAAACTCTGTCATAATGCTGCTCCTGTGCATTTACAATTAATTACCCAAACAGTACTTAAGACCTCATGTTCTCACAAGTATTGAAAAATGAGAAGAAACACAAAGACTCTTGGAGACTTCTGCATTGAACAGCCAAACATTAAGTGGCAAAGCAAATTGCATGTGGGAAAAATTCCAGTAACTCAGAGTGAAGAATAAATTGCAAATTGCAGCATGGAAATTTACCATAGTGTCTGGTGGCTGGGATTGTTTTCTAATGATTTCATGAGGGAAAAACTGCTTTGTCTTTTCTTTTGTTCATCTGGGTCAATTCCTGATATCATGTCCAGATAAGAAAATGCCCTTTCTCTTTTAACATCAGAAATACACCTTGAGTTATATTTCCCTCCTCATGTTTTCCAGCCCTATACGGCCTCTTACAAGTTCATTGGCCAGTCAGAAGCTCTGACCCAACTTTTCTAGGCCACCGACTTACAAAGCCAATAATTCCCTGTCCTTCGCCCTTTCTAAAATGAACCATTTAACTAATGTTCCTCTGATATAACAAAGTCCCTATAGGTTACTGTCTTAGTTGTCTTGGTCAAAACCATACCAAACCAACATAATGAACTAAAAGCTCAAAACAACAGACTTGGAAGCACAACTGTTTGAATCTTGTATCATCACTTATGTTTCTCTGATTGTTTTGCAAAAACAAAACAAGTTTTGTATTCCTAATTTTTAAAAATGAGAGTTAATATACTTAAGATTCTGAAAAATTAGATTACATGATAACATGTATAAGCCTTACAGTAGAAACATAGTTTAAATCTGAATAGAGTTTTTTCCCTACAACATAAATATGATATGAAGTATGTCATAAACTAAAGTAGGACACACACACACACACACACACACACACACAAAGATAGTGAAAAACAAGCTCTGGGAACAAACAGATTCTGACCCAAATATCTTCATAAAAGCAGGGTAGCCTGGATAAATCTCCTACTTTTCTTAAAATTTAACTTATTTACTGACAAATTGTTGTAATAAAAACCATTTCAAAATCTAGATGGAGAATAAAATTTGACAGACTGTGCAAATGTTGATTTATATTTCATACCTGTGATATCCCGTACTTTCTCTTGTTAAAACTTTTTGTATTATACCCACCCAATTGTCCAAAACTAAAAACATACATTTGTATGTGTATGTATTTATACACACACACACACACACACACACACACACACACACCTTGCAGGGTGCAGAGAGAGGGAGAAAGAGAGAGAAATAACATTCTTCCTATATTGTGCTATGTATATACATATACTGGGGAAACTGATAGCAAGTGTTGGTAAAGATGTGGAGAAATGACAACTTTCATACTGTCTTCTTGTGGGAATGTAAATGGCTGTAACTATTTTGAAAGCATTATGACAATTCCCAGAAAAACACAACAAAGATGTTTATAGCCCATGACGCAGCAATGTAACTTTGAGTTCTTTGCTGTGGAAAAACTCTTAAACATGTGCCCAAGAAGGCCTGCTTAAAGGTAGACATTGTATCATTATTTAAAAGATTGATGAATTGCTAACGACCTAAATGCCACCAGCAAATCAGTGGGTGAATAAACTGTGATCTGTTTATATAATGGAATACCATAGAGCAATGGAATATTGAGTGAATAAATGAGTAACACAAGAATACATAAGGATGCTAACATATATTTAAATAAAAGACACATTAAAATACCACTGTTTATAGACCACATGAAGGTAGTAAAGTGTAAGACCCTAGATGGGATTGACATTCAGCAGTTTCAGTGTATAAGTAAGGTCTGGAAAGAAATGGGAGTAAGGGTGGCATCAGCTATATGAGCCACATTGTATTTATTTAAGAGAAGAGATCATGTGAAAGCAAGTGTGTCCAAATGTCAACATCATTTGTTAAATCTGGGTGGTAGGTGTAGGGTGTTGACAATATTGATCTCTGCATTTGTCTGTTTATTGGTATGGTCATAAAAACACACAAATAAACTATTTAAAAAACTATGAAAAACCTCCAATTGCCTTAAATTCTTTCCGGTCAATGGACATGTGGATGGGAGAGCATATGTTTGTATTTACTACACATGCAGCATTATAGAAAGGATATGATACACACATGGACACATGGATATGCTATATATATTATATATGTATATGTGATATATATAGCACACCCTTCCTGTATTCATACCATATGTACAATGAATTGTGCCCTCTTCTTCCAACTGCAAATTACTTTGAATTTTTACAAAAGGCAATGTTACATTAATTTAGAAAAATATTTTCTGCCTTGCCCTTGACAATGCAAAGCCACTTAATTCTTTTAACAGATTTAATTGACAGATTCTTGCCATAACTTTTCTTATATACACTATACTTTTTTCTCCAACCATTGGCCAAAGCAGACCCATGATTTTGTTCCACTCTGCTTTGCTTCATCATTTTCTGTAAAAATAGGCTGGACACACTTTAATAACATTTGCTATTAACATATTTTAACTTTAAATCTGTTAACTAAGACATAGTGTATTCAGAATGTACTTGGGTCATAAAAAGGCCGGAAATATCTTTACATCTCATGGAAATGTCTTATGAAATGTCTAGTAATACACCCAACTAATTGCAATTTCCTGTAACTTAGAGTGGCTTTTAATAAAACTTATTCTTTTTATGTTTTACTATAGCCTGACTTCTGGATTGTGTGATTTGACATCAGAAATAACTTAGATGAGATTATTTCCTTGAATTTTTACTCCCAGGATATGTGCAGTCACATTCTTTTCCATAATGAAAAAAAATTAATAAAACGCTCAAGAAAAAAATGGACTACAATTCCACCAATTTGAAATAATTACAAGGAGAGTTGGTTTGAATCTGGAAACAAAGGAAATGTTAAAAGAGGCGCCATATGTTTACTTTCAAGAGGGGTGGTAATGGGAGCCACTTACAATAGTATGTGTAAGCAGGGGTCCTGCTGAGCCCATTATAATGAACAGAAAATACTTTCTTAGAATTCTGTTAATTATTGAGTGTACAGCTGAGGTGGTTTTAAAAGTGCTTAAGAACCGTGGTTTATTGAGCAAGTTAAATATTCCTTTTCTGCCCCCCCAAATCTCTTTTAAACCAAGATTTCCTTTAGAAAGTATATTTCTCCCCTAGATATTATGAATTCTGATGTATTGTCAGATACATAAAATCACCCATGTTCATGAATCCACATAGAAAATTTGAGCTATTTTTCTGTAAATCTAAAATCATCAGGTTAGGTCATACTTAGAAGGAAGTAAAAACCCATTTTAGGGTAGATTTTTTAAAAATCTTTTATTACTGTCAAGTATATATAGAATGTAAGAAAGAGTATATGGGAAGTAACCTTTCTGCGTCCTTGAATATTGAAAAATCTCTCTAATTTTGCCCTAACTGACACTTTGGCTGGTCTTAGAATGTAGATTAAATATATTTTCTTTTTTTCTAAGACCAGAGAAAACATTAGTGAAGACATTTCTTTCTGAGATCCAGAGTTGCCAGTTAAGTAGGTTTCAGTCTGCTCCTTTTTCTTTGTAAGAGGTCATTACTTTCTTTCTGGAAATTTTAATAGCTCTGCATATCCTTGATGTTCTGCAAATTCATGAATTATATATATATTTTTTTAAGATTTTATTTATTTATCTGACTGAGAGAGACACAGGGAGAGAGGGAACACAAGCAGGGGGAGTGGGAGAGGGAGAAGCAGGCTTCCCACTGAGCAGGGAGCCTGATGTGGGGCTCCATCCCAGGGCCCTGGGATCATGACCTGAGCCGAAGGCAGACGCTTAACGACTGAGCCACCCAGGTGCCCAAATTCATGAATTATAAAAGGCATTTGAAAAATATATATTTTGTTCAGCAGTTTATGGTACCTTAAATCTTAATGCTTACGTCATTCAGTTATGTAACATAGCATATACTTTGGATAGGCTAGTTTTCAAAAATAATTTCCTTGATAATTATTGTTTCATCTCCATGTTTTATTCTATTTTCTCTTCCAGAGATTCCTTTTATCACATATTGTAACTGCCACATACGTCAAATTTTGTGTCTTTTTGGTCATATTCTCTCTCTGTGTGTCTCACACACATACACACACACAGACTTGCTCAAATTTATTTTAAATTTCTTCTATGAAATTATATTTTCTCTGGATGTTCTTTGTCCATTGTATTATTTACTTTTTCCTTTCTTTTTCTTTTTTTGTTTTTAGTAAAAGTTATCTTTCTTAGGCAGTCATATATTACATTTCCTTTCTTCTAATATTTTCAACAACCAAACATCTCACATATGCCTGTTTTGTTTGTTTTTCTGTTTTGGGTTCAAGTAGTAGTCTGTCTGATATGGAAATAATTGTACATCTGTTAAGCCATGGTTGTGGGGAATTGTATAACTGGTTCAAGTTTGCCTGCCTCAGTTGGGTGCTAAAAGGGCTTACATGTAAACCAGTGGTCTCTTCTTATTAATTTTTTAAATTTCTTTTTATTTACATATTTTTTAAGTAAGTTTTACACACAATGTGGGACTTGAACTCATGACCCTGGATCCAGAGTCACATGTGCCACCCACTGAGCCTGCCAATTGCCCCTCTTTTTATTAATTGTAAAGAATATATTAGTATTGGGCGCCTGGGTGGCTCAGTTGGTTAAGCGACTGCCTTCGGCTCAGGTCATGATCCTGGAGTCCCTGGATCGAGTCCCACATCGGGCTCCCTGCTCGGCAGGGAGTCTGCTTCGTCCTCTGACCCTATCCCCTCTCATGTATTCTCTCTCTCTCATTCTCTCTCTCTCTCAAATAAATAAATAAAAAATCTTAAAAAAAAAAAAGAATATATTAGTATTATTTTTATTTTTTATTTTACTTTATTTTTTTAAGATTTATTTATTTGAGAGAGAGAGAGAAAGAATGGAGGGGAAGGGCAGAGGAAGAGAATCCCAAGCTGACTCTCTGCTGAGTGCAGAGCCCACTGTGGGGCTTGATCTCACACCCCTGAGATCATGGCCTTAACCGACTGAGCCACTCAGGTGCCCCTATTTTTAAATCTATGTTTCATTTCTATCTCTTGTTTCATTAACTATCCTTATTTTTTTCTTTTCTTTCTTATTTACTACTAATTTCAGATCACGTGTTATATTTCATACTCTTTGAAATCCACTGTTAGTCCTTCTCAGAGCATATACTATGTTAAAAAACTTATCCCAGTGAAGAAATACACAGAGTGAAATACTTGGCGATTGTTCCCATTAGCATTTATACCCAACAGACTTTGTACTGATACTTAATTCAGAAGATTTAAATAAAATACTAATAGCAAAGAGTCAGTACGTGTTACATACACATGAAATGAATTTTCAAAAATTTGATGAAGATAATTTTAATCAGTACAAGATTTCCAGATATTTCCTATTTCATGAAATATTTCTTAAATATGTCAAGAAACACCTCTCCTTTTTTGAAGATATTTTGGTGTTAAATCTTGTGGAGAGACAGCAATTTCTTTTTGCTTTGGAGGAAATCATCTCTTAACAATTTCTGTATGTGAAAATGAAGCCAATTAGTCATGGTACCCATTTTTGCAATGCCACATTAAATAGATTCGTGTAGCCTACAATATGGAAGTGCCTGGTTGGTGTCTGTATCACCCATCTTTTGTTACAACATTGTTGCATAGCAAACCACCCCCTAAAATTAGTGGCTCAAAACAACCACCATTTATTATTTCACAAATGCTTGGGTCAGCTGGGTGGTTCTGGTAATCTGGGCTGGTCTCATCTAATCTTGTCTGGGCTCACTCATGCCTCTGCATTCATATGGTAGGCTGGCTGGATTACTAACACAGGATGTGGCAGATTGTAACTAGAAAAAGAGTCACATATATTCATTTATGTTTGTGTGTATTTTATTTTAAATGACAAAAATGAAGAGGTCATCCTTTAGAGGAATTATTATTCTTTCTATGTTTAAAGTATGAAAGCCATATAGAATGGATCTGGTATCGAATAATAGCAAAATGAGGAAGGAAAATCAGGAGGAAAATGGTAACACTGATAATGCAAAAGCATGAATAAAGCATGGAGTTCCCATTATTTATCTTCTCTAAACTCCTTTCACCAAGGCAAAAACATAACAAATTTGACTAATTTCCTTTTATGTCCCTGCAGTTCCTCTGGTATTGCTTTTGTTTTCCACAAAGGGGTTGACACCAGCTAAGAGACAACAGAAGGGAAATAAATTAAAAAAAAAAAAAAAAAGTTGGGAGTTTCAGCCCTCAGACAAAAGTAGGTTGACAAATCAAACTGATGCTGTAAATGACCCAAAAGAAAAGTCATAAAGTAAAATAAAATTAAAAATAAAAAGCCCCAAATCCCATGCATTCATTGGTCAAAGAAAACTAATGTAAAACAATAACTCAGTGTCTAAATGGCATATGTATTTGTTTTCATTGCCAGCATTTTTACATGTGGTAGAAATGAAGCCAACTTTTAATTAGGATGAATTAGTTGTTAAGTTTGTTTGGGGCTTGTCTTCATTCTGCCCTGGCCTATTTAATTTATTAGTTGCATATTACTATTCATGCAGAGATACATGAAAGGAAAAAGAAGGCAAAGATTTTCCAATCAGCCATGAAACCGACAAAAAGAACATTCCCTCCATGGCAGCCATCGTTTTCCAAAGCCCCTCAAGGAGCGAGAAAGCAGTGTCTGATCATTAACTGAATAAAAAGGACCACATTTTCCTTCATCTTCAAACGAAGAGGAGAAAGGATTATCTGTGCACACCTGCAGTTGAATGAATTTTGACTTTTCTCGTAATCCCTGCTAAAAACAATATCTTGACAAAAAATACAGAGAATGGTGATGTGCTCATTTGGAAATAAAGACATTTCTTTTTTTCCCATGAGTTCTATATCCAAAAGTTGAAGGACGGAGAAGAGAATTATCCCTCTGGGAAATTGAACACAAGGAGAGATTTTGCAAGATCTTTTTAGAATTGCACCCAAATGGCTTTTCTCCATCTCTCCTTCTGAATGAACTCTAGCCATCTACTTATACAAAATCTTTTCAGATATAAGTGCCAACATGTTTCACAAGAGATAATCTCTTTTAAAATACCTCGAAGGCAAAGATGAGAGGCAAAATGATTGGCATATTATTTGGAGTTTCTAAAAAGTCTACTAAATAAACATCATGAAGAGTTTAATTAATATGAGTGTAACAATTTGGTTTTCATATATATGTGGCTCACTGTGAGAACCTGATTGAGGATTCTCTGGATTTAAGCTGGATTCTACAGAGGAGGCCAATTTTTTATTTTTCTTAGATTTCACCCTCTCTACCCCTGCACACTTCAGTGTTTGCTATGGATTACCTCAGGCTTAGAAACAAGGGTTTGTCTCTTAGGAGACCATTTTGCCTAAAATGATCTTCATTAGACATATGTTGCTTGTCAGTAAGATGAGTCTCAGCTCTAGGACATATAAAATTACAAGATTTAAATGCCTAAATAGTCCACATTGTGTAATTAATTCTTTGCCCAGAGCTTATTTAACTACATAAATTATTTTTTCATGATGAAAGGAAAAAAATGACAGGTGTACTCCTTTAAGGAGGCAAGAGTGGCAGAAGTTATCTACTTTGGATGTGAAATACAAACTTTCAGAGAAAAAATTATTATGAGTTGTTCTTATTAAAGAAGAGACTATCAAATATCACCTGCTTGATTCTGCAAACAAGGACTATAAAAATAATTGTCTTGTTAGGTGTTATTTAGCCCATAGTCTTTCACACTTTCAGGAAGATACTCATGTATTCATTCTCAATTATTTAGTAGTAAATGAGTGCCTATTTTATTCTATGGGCATAGAGCAGAAAGAGGGCCTATTTCCACAAGCTCAGAGAATAACTAAAATTCATTTAGTCATCCACTGTTTCATCTATCCACTTTTCAAAATAAGTACTGAGTGTCTACTACAAAGAAAATATGATGCTTTTTTCTTGCAGAAAAGGCTTTAAGAGAAGAAATTATCTAAAAGCTAAAAACAGAACAAAACAGGTGTATTAAGCTGTGTAAGAGGGAAGTTGGCTTATCAGGCATAAGCCAAACACTAAAAAATAAAATAATTCTTGTTTATAAAACTCCATGCATTCTAGTGTGATACAGTGTTGGAAATCTGAAGGCTAGTAGAAAACTAAGTGTTTGATAGTAAATAATGCAGGATCTTTTTTTTTTTAAGTATAGTTGACACACAATGTTACATTAGCTACAGGTGTACAACACAGTGACTCAACAAGCTTATTCCTTATGCTACATTCATGGCAAGTGTAGCTACCATCTGTCATCATACAACACTATCACAATTATGCAGAGTCTTATTATGATAGTTTAAAGAATTTGCATGTGGAACTAGTAGACAGTGAAGAATGTTTGAACGTGGGCATGAGATAATCAAACTGTTATTTGGGTTTTAGAGATCTCTCTACATCAGCATATGGAATATGAATTGAAACTGAAAAAGTGAAAACCAAAGCAGAGTAATCATTATGGTGACAACATGAATGGATGAGGTAAAAGGGTCAGGGCTAGGAAGGTGGCAGTTGGTGGAATCCAAAGGATGAGAAGAAAGAATGAATAGGAAGGATCTTTAGGATGTTAATTTAAGTAACTGAAAATATGGGTGATGAAGAGGCAAGAGTCAGAGATGCCTCCCAATGTCATTGGAGAGGATGGAGGAGTTTATAAAGAACAAATATTTAAGATCATGACACCCTATTATTTTTTGAATAAGATACAAGTAATCAAAAAGTCTTGGCCCAAATTAAGGCATATGTTCATAATTGTATTAATATCTTTTACAGAGAGATAAACTCTTCTTTGGAAGTGATTTCTTTTCTGTGTGTGTTTGTGTATGCATGTATGGCTATGTATGTTTGGGATAAATATTCCATGAAGTGGGTTCCATGGTGTAATGGTTAGCACTCTGGACTGTGGGATAAATATTCCAAACCTTTTTTCCTTTGACTTACATGTCTTCTTTGGTCAGGTGTCCATTCAGTTTTTTTAACCCATTTATTAACTGGGTTGTTTGCTTTCTTACTGTGGATTTTTAAGAATTCTTTGTACATTTTGGATAAAAGTCCTTATCAGATATGTTTGGCAAATATTTACTACCAGTTTATGGCTTGACTTTTCTTTTTTATTGTTATGTTAATCACCATACATTAGATCATTAGTTTTTGATGGAGTGTTCCATGATTCATTGTTTGTGTATAACACCCAGAGCTCCATGCGGAACGTGCCCTCTTTAATACCCATCACCAGGTTAACCCATCCTCCCACCCCCATCTCCTCTAGAACCCTCAGTTGTTTTCCAGAGTCCATCGTCTCTCATGGTTCTTCTCCCCCTCTGATTTCCCGCCTTTCATTCTTCCCCTCCTGCTACCTTCTTTTTTTTTTTTTAAACATATATTGTATTATTTGTTTCAGAGGTACAGATCTGTGATTCAACAGTCTTGTACAATTTACAGCACTCACCATATCTCATACCCTCCCCAATGTCTATCACCCAGCCAGCCCATCCCTCCCACCCCCCACCACTCCAGCAACCCTCAGTTTGTTTTCTAAAATTAAGAATTCCTCATATCGGGCGCCTGGGTGGCTCAGTTGGTTAAGCGACTGCCTTCGGCTCAGGTCATGATCCTGGAGTCCCGGGATCGAGTCCCGCATCGGGCTCCCTGCTCGGCAGGGAGTCTGCTTCTCCCTCTGACCCTCCTCCCTCTCATGCTCTCTGTCTCTCATTCTCTCTCTCTCAAATAAATAAATAAAATCTTAAAAAAAAAAAAAAAAAAAAGAATTCCTCATATCAGTGAGGTCATATGATACATGTCTTTCTCTGATTGACTTATTTCGCTCAGCATAACACCCTCTAGTTCCATCCACGCCGTTGCAAATGGCAAGATCTCATTCCTTTTGATGGCTGCATAATATTCCATTGTATATATATACCACTTCTTCTTTATCCATTCATCTGTCGATAGACATCTTGGCTCTTTCCACAGTTTGGCTATTGTAGACATTGCTGCCATAAACATCAGGGTACACGTACCCCATCGGATCCCTACATTGGTATCTTTGGGGTAAATACTCAGTAGTGCAATTGCTGGGTTGTAAGGTAGCTCTATTTTCAACTTTTTTGAGGAACCTCCATACTGTTTTCCAGAGTGGCTGCACCAGCTTGCATTCCCACCAACAGTGTAGGAGGGTTCCCCTTTCTCCACATCCCTGCCAACATCTATCGTTTACTGACTTGTTAATTTTAGCCATTCTGACTGGTGTGAGGTGATATCTCATTGAGGTTTTGATTTGGATTTCCCTGATGCCGAGTGATGTTGAGCACTTTTTCATGGGTCTGTTGGCCATTTGGATGTCTTCTTTGGAAAAATGTCTGCTCATGGCTTCTGCCCATTTCTTGATTGGATTCTTTGTTCTTTGGGTGTTGAGTTTAAGAACTTCTTTATAGATTTTGGATACTAGCCCTTTCTCTGATATGTCATTTGCAAATATCTTCTCCCATTCTGTCGGTTGTCTTTTGGTTTTGTTGACTGTTTCTTTTGCTGTGCAAAAGCTTTTTATCTTGATGAGGTCCCAATAGTTCATTTTTGCCCTTGCTTCCCTTGCCTTTGGCGATGTTTCTAGGAAGAAGTTGCTGCGGCTGAGGTCGAGGAGGTTGCTGCCTGTGTTCTCCTTTAGGATTTTGATGGACTCCTGTCTCACATTGAGGTCTTTCAACCATTTGGAGTCTATTTTTGTGTGTGGTGTAAGGAAATGGTCCAGTTTCATTCTTCTGCATGTGGCTGTCCAATTTTCCCAACACCATTTGTTGAAGAGACTGTCTGTTTTCCATTGGACATTCTTTCCTGCTTTGTCAAAGATGAGTTGACCATAGAGTTGAGGGTCCATTTCTGGGCTCTCTATTCTGTTCCATTGATCTATGTGTCTTTTTTGTGCCAATACCATACTGTCTTGATGATGACAGCTTTGTAATAGAGCTGGAAGTCCGGAATTGTGATGCCGCCAGCTTTGCTTTTCTTTTTCAACATTCCTTTGGCTATTCGGGGTCTTTTCTGGTTCCATACAAATTTTAGGATTATTTGTTCCATTTCTTTGAAAAAAGTGGATGGTATTTTGATGGGGATTGCATTGAATGTGTACATTGCTCTAGGTAGCATTGACATCTTCACAATATTTGTTCTTCCAATCCATGAGCATGGAACGTTTTTCCATTTCTTTGTGTCTTCCTCAGTTTCTTTCATGAGTATTTTACAGTTTTCTGAGTACAGATCCTTTGCCTCTTTGGTTAGATTTATTCCTAGGTATCTTAAGGTTTTGGGTGCAATTGTAAATGGGATCGACTCCTTAATTTCTCTTTCTTCTGTCTTGTTGTTGGTGTATAGGAATGCCACTGATTTCTGTGCATTGATTTTATATCCTGCCGCTTGACTGAATTCCTGTATGAGTTCTAGCAGTTTTGGGGTGGAGTCTTTTGGGTTTTCCACATAAAGTATTATATCATCTGCAAACAGTGAGAGTTTGACTTCTTCTTTGCCGATTTGGATGCCTTTGATTTCTTTTTGTTGTCTGATTTCTGTGGCTAGGACTTCTAATACTATGTTGAATAGCAGTGGTGATAGTGGACATCCCTGCTGCGTTCCTGACCTTCGGGGGAAAGCTCTCAGTTTTTCCCCATTGAGAATGATATTTGCTGTAGGTTTTTCATAGATGGCTTTTATGATATTGAGGTATGTACCCTTTATCCCTATACTCTGAAGAGTTTTGATTAAGAAAGGATGCTGTACTTCGTCAAATGCTTTTTCTGCATCTATTGAGAGGATCATATGATTCTTGTTCTTTCTTTTGTTAATGTAGTGCATCACGTTGATTGATTTGCGGATGTTGAACCAACCTTGCAGCCCAGGGATAAATCCCACTTGGTCGTGGTGAATAATCCTTTTAATGTACTGCTGGATCCTATTGGCTAGTATTTTGGTGAGAATTTTTGCATCCATGTTCATCAAGGATATTGGTCTGTAATTCTCCTTTTTGATGGGGTCTTTGTCTGGTTTTGGGATCAAGGTAATGGTGTCCTCATAAAACGAGTTTGGAAATTTTCCTTCCATTTCTATTTTTTGGAATAGTTTCAGAAGAATAGGTATTAATTCTTCTTTAAATATTTGGTAGAATTCCCCTGGGAAGCCATCTGGCCCTGGGCTTTTGTTTGTTGGGAGATTTTTGATGACTGCTTCAATTTCCTTCACGGTTATAGGTCTGTTCAGGTTTTCTATTTCTTCCTGGTTCTGTTTTGGTAGTTGATACATCTCTAGGAATGCATCCATTTCTTCCAGGTTACTAATTTGCTGGCATAGAGTTGCTCATAATATGTTCTTATAATTGTTTGTATTTCTTTGGTGTTAGTTGTGATCTCTCCTCTTTCATGCATGATTTTGTTGATTTGGGTCATTTCTCTTTTCTTTTTGATAAGTCTGGCCAGGGGTTTATCAATCTTGTTAATTCTTTCAAAGAACCAGCTCCTAGTTTCATTGATCTGTTCTACTGTTCTTTTGGTTTCTCTTTCATTGATTTCTGCTCTGATCTTTATTATTTCTCTTCTCCTGCTGGGTTTAGGCTTTATTTGTTGTTCTTTCTCCAGCTCCTTTAGGTGTAGGGTTAGATTGTGTATTTGAGACTTTTCTTGTTTCTTGAGAAAGGCTTGTATTGCTATATACTTTCCTCTCAGACTGCCTTTGCTGCATCCCAAAGATTTTGAACAGTTGTGTTTTCATTTTCATTGGTTTCCATGAATTTTTTAAATTCTTCTTTAATTTCCTAGTTGACCCAGCCATTCTTTAGTAGGATGTTCTTTAGCCTCCCTGTATTTGAGTTCTCTCTGACTTTCCTCTTGCGATTGAGTTCTAGTTTCAAAGCATTGTGGTCTGAAAATAGGCAGGAAATGATCCCAATCTTTTGGTACCGGTTGAGACCTGATTTGTGACCTAAGATGTGATGTATTCTGGAGAATGTTCCATGGGCACTAGAGAAGAATGTGTATTCTGTTGCTTTGGGATGGAATGTACTGAATATATCTGTGAAGTCCCTTTGGTCCAGTGTGTCATTTAAAGTCTTTATTTCCTTGTTGATCTTTTGCTTAGATGATCTGTCCATTTCAGTGAGGGGGGTGTTAAAGTCCCCCACTATTATTGTATTGTTGTCAATGTATTTCTTTGCTTTTGTTATTAATTGCCTTATATAATTGGCTGCTCCCATGTTAGGGGCATAGATATTTACAATTCTTAGATCTTCTTGTTGGATAGACCCTTTAAGTAGGATATAGTGTCCTTCCTCATGTCTTATTAGAGTCTTTGGTTTAAAATCTAATTTGTCTGATATAAGAATTGCCACCCCAGCTTTCTTTTGGTGTCCATTAGCATGGTAAATGGTTTTCCAGTCCCTCACTTTCAAGCTGGGGGTGTCTTTGGGTCTAAAATGAGTCTCTTGCAGACAGCATATCGATGGGTCTTGTTTTTTTATCCAATCTGATAGCCTGTGTCTTTTGATTGGGGCATTTAGCCCATTTACATTCAGGGTAACTATTGAAAGATAGGAATGTAGTGCCATTGTATTGCCTGTAAGGTGACTGTTACTGTATATTGTCTGTGTTCCTTTCTGGTCTTTGTTGCTTTTAGGCTCTCTCTTTGCTCAGAGGACCCCTTTCAATATTTCTTGTAGGGCTGGTTTTGTGTTTGCAAATTCCTTTAGTTTTTGTTTGTCCTGGATGCTTTTTATCTCTCCTTCTATTTTCAATGACAGCCTAGCTGGATATAGTATTCTTGGCAGCATATTTTTCTCATTTAGTGCTCTGAATATATCATGGCAGTCCTTTCTGGCCTGCCAGGTCTCTGTGGATAGGTCTGTTGCCAATCTAATGTTTCTACCATTGTAGGTTACAGATCTCTTCTCCCGAGCTACTCTAAGGATTTTCTCTTTGTCTCTGAGACTTGTAAGTTTTACTATTAGATGTTGGGGTGTTGACTTATTTTTATTGATTTTGAGAGGGGTTCTCTGTGCTTCCTGGATTTTGATGCTTGTTTCCTTCCACAAATTAGGGAAGTTCTCTGCTATAATTTGCTCCAATATACCTTCTGCCCCTCTCTCTCTTTCTTCTTCTTCTGGGATCCCAATTATTCTAATGTTGTTTTGTCTTATGGTATCGCTTATCTCTCGAATTCTGCCCTCGTGATCCAGTAGTTCATCTCTCTTTTTCTCAGCTTCTTTATTTTCCATCATTTGGTCATCTATATCACTAATTCTCTCTTCTGCCTCATTTATCCCAGCAGTTAGCACCCCCATTTTTGATTGCTATGGCTTGACTTTTCATTCTCTTAGTGTCTTTCACAAAGCAGAGCTTCTTAATTTGAATTTCAACTTTTTAAATTTTACTAATTTTGAATTTATATTATTAACAAATTTAATCAATTTTTTTTTCACGGATCACATTTTTGGTGTATCTAAAAACTCACTGTCAAACCTAATGTCACCCAGATTTTTTCCTATATTATCTTCTAGGAGCTTTTATAGTTTTGTGTTTTACATTTATATTTGTAATCTATTTTGAGTCAATGCTTGTGAAAGGTATAAAGTCAGTGTCTAGATTTATTTATTTATTTATTGCAGGTGGACATCTTGTTGTTCTGGCGACAGTGTTCAAAAATACTATCCTCTCTCCACTGAATTATTTGCTTCTTTGTCAAAGATAAGTTGACCATTTTTCTGTAGTTGTATCCGGATTCCATTCTGTTCCCTTGATTCATCTGTTTATACCACACTGTCTTTATTAGTGTAACTTTATAATATGTCTTGAATTCAGAAAATTTCCAGCCTCCAAATTTGTTCTTCGTCAGGGTTGTGTGGGCTATTCTGGATTTTTTTTTTTTTACTTTTCACATAAATTTTATTTCTTTTTTATTAATTGTTTTTAGAGAGAGAGTGTGCATACAAGCCGGGAAGGGGGGATGGGGAAGGCAGAAGGGGAAGGGATATGAGAGGGAGAAAAACAAGAATATTATACACACACATATTCATAAGAAATAAAGAGGAAATATTCATGAAAATTACCTTTGTTTTTATAACCACTAACATAGTTGTAGCTGGTATTTATAAGTGTATTTGTCTACTACTCATCTCATATTCTCTTTGCCCTCGGCAAGCATCTCTAGTTCTTTACCTGATAGAGCAACCAAACCTTCATTCCTGAAGGGTCTGGTTCATTAGTAGTCCTGCCTGGATTGCGGTGTTGTAGTTTTCCATTGACTTGAATCACAGAGTATGGAAATATTAAGAGACAACTTAAGGGATCGCCTGTATTCCACATATACTCTTTCTTATCTCCATTGTCAAGTAGAGGTCCAATTTCCATTTGGTACTCAAGATCAGTCACCCCAGTCAGCACAGCAATTCCCTTCTGTGCTTATTAATTCAAGGACAAGAAGAACCCAAAGTGGATGGACAACAGTCTTAAGTTCACAGGAATCATTGCTATGTATCTTGGAAGAATATTTCTCCTTTTGGAACTATGATCTCTATAGGTCAACAGAATATAGAGTTGAAGGAAGAGGAAGCAAAATTTTGTTAGCGGGTCACTAGGGGTAATAGTGAGTGGTGCTGCTCCCTTTTCCACACCTCGATTCCTGGACCCATGAATTCTGGCTATAGGAGAAGGATACTGGATGCTGATTCAGAGCATACATAGCCTCCTGAAAATTCTTGCCCCAGCTATGCAAGGTATTGCCACCTATTTGCACAGTAATAGCCTTCAAAAGGTCATTTCATCATTCTTTGAAGCCAGCTATTTCAAGACAGTGGAGAACATGGTCAGACCAGTGAATTTCATAAGCACAGGCCTATTGCCATTTCTCTTGCATCAAAATGATTTCCTTCATCAGAAGCAATGCTGTGTAGAATACCATAGTGGTAGACAAGGCATTCTGTAAGGCCATGGATGGTAGTTTTGGCAGAAGCATCGTAGGCAGGGAATCCACATCCAGAATAAGCATCTATTTCAGTAAGAACAAAACACTTCTCCTTTGACAGAAGTGGTCAAATGTATTCAACCAGCCACCAGAGAATTAGCTTATCAACACAAAGAATGGTGGCATATTAGAAACTCGTGTTGGTCTCTGCTACTGACAGACTGGGCACTCACCAGCAGCTATAGTCAGATCAGCCTTAATGCGTGGAAGCCCATATTACTGAGCCCATGCACAATCTCTATCCCTGCCTTTGGATACATTGCTCATGAGTTTGTAGGGCAACAACAAGGGTGGCTGGGCAAAGACGCTGAGTGATACCCACAAAATAAGCCATCCTATTCACTTGATTATTAAAATCCTACTCTGCTAAGGTCACCTCTTAGTGGGCATTGACATGGGACACAAACATCTTCACATTTTTTGCCCACTCAGAGGGTTCTATCTATACAACTTTTCCTCAGACTTTCTTGTCACCGATTTCCCAAACATGTTCATTATAAGTACCTGACCATCCTGCCAAATAGTTGGTCACAGTCCATGAATCATACATCTGGTTATTTCTGTGTTTGAGCAAATTTAAAAACCAGGTGTATTGCTCGAAGTTCTTCCCACTGGGAGGATTTCTCTTGGCCACTGTCCTTTGGGGAGTCTCAGAAAGGGGTTGTAATGCTGTAGCTTCCTGGTGGTGCCTGTGTATCATGCAGAACCATCTGTAAACAGGCCAGACTTTTCTCTTCCTCTGAAAACTGACCCAGAGGTGCAGACTGGGAGAGAGAAGGTAGTATAACAAAAGTGGAGACCATGGGCATTTGGGCCACTTCTTCATGTAGCTTACTTGTATCTTCAGGCATGCTGGGGTCCGATCTTGTATATAACACTTCCATTTGATAATGGAGTGCTGCTATACACATACAACTTTATGGCTCAGTTGTCAGATAACACCAAGTTCATGATGGGCAGTTCAGTTTTCATGGTAAGTTGGTGGCCCGTGGATCAGTGTGCAGCCTCCTAAGGCCCATTAGCAGGCCAAAAGCTGTTTCTCAAAAGGAGAGTAGTTATCTTTAGAGAATGGCAGGGCTTTTCTCCAAATATTAAGGTCCTGTGATTCATCTATAGGGGATCTGTCAAAGGTTCCAAAGATCTCAATCGGCCACTGACACTTCAAGTACCACTGGATCTGCTGGATCATATGGCCCAAGTGGCAGAACTTGGACTTGTGACATAGCCTTCTCTTGTTCTGCATACCACTCAAAACTTGTAGTTTTTTGGGTCACTCAGTAAATACGCCTTAGTATCACATCCAAATGAAGAACGTTTCTTCTAAAATCCAAAGAAGCCCAATTAGCAATGTGCATTTGTTGTTGTTATAGAAGGGGTAGATGCAACAATTTATCTCTTACCTTAGAAGGGATATCTTGACATGCCCCACACCAATGGACCCCTAAAAATTAAAACTAAAATAGAAGGCTTTTAAATTTTAGTTGAATTTTTCTTTTTTAGCCTTGTTGATGTGTTGATGTGATGTGACTTTTTGAATGTTTATTTACTTTGCATACTTGGGATAAATTCAACTTGATCATAGTGTATAATTCTTTTTATACATTGTTGAACTCAATTTGCCAATATATTGTTGAGAATTTTTGCATCTATCTTCATAAAAGATACTGGCTTGCAGTTTTCTTATTTGTCATCTTTGCATGGTTTTGGTGTTTGAGCAATGCTAACCTTATAGATGAGTTAGGAAGTATTCCCTCTGCTCCTATTTTCTGGAAGAGATCGTAGGAAATTGGTATACTTTCTTCCTTAAATGTTCAGTAGAATTCACCAATGAACTCACCTGGCCTCGGTGCTTTTTGTTATAAAAGATTATTATTATTATTAAATATTTTATTTATGTATTTGATAGAGAGAGAGAGAGAGTGGGAGGGAGAGAGAGAGAGAATCTGAAGCAGACTCCACATTGAGCAGAGCCTGACATGGGGCTCGATCCCACAACCACAAGATCATGACCTGAGCTGAAACCAAGAGCTGGAGGCTTAACAGACTGAGCCACCAGGTACCCCTAAAAGGTTATTATTGATTCAATACATTTAATAAATATGAAGTATCTATTTCTTCTTGTATGAGTTTTTGTAGATTATGTCTTTCTAGGAATTAGTCCATTTATATAATTTATCAAAGTGGTGGGCATAGAGGTTTTCATAATATTCCTTTCTAATTGTTTTATTTGACAAAAACTTGTATCTGGAATATAAAAATAACTCTCAAGACTAAGAAGTAGGGATTCCTGCATGGCTTAGTTGGTTAAGCGTCTGCCTTTGGCTCAGGTTATGATCTTGGGATCCTGGGATCAAGCCCCGAGTTGCGGGTCTCTGCTCAGCAGGGAGTCTGCTTCTCCTTCTCTCTCTCTGCTCTCTCTCTCTTGCTCCTGTCTCTCTAAAAATAAATAAAATCTTTAAGAGAAAACCAAACAAAAACTAAGAGGTAAAAACCAAACCAGAAAATCCATTTAAAAATGGTCAAAAGACATGAAAACCAGACGTTTCACCAAAAAGAATACACAGATGGCAAATACGCACACAAGAAGATGTTGAACATCATTAGCCATTAGGAAAATGCGGTTTAATACCATAGTGTGATATCACTACACACTTATCAAAATGGATAAAATAAGGAAAAGTGGTAAAACCAAATGCTGGCAAGGATGCAGAGAAACTAGATCACATATACATTGTTGGATAATGGAAAATGATGCAGCTATCCTTGAAAAGATATGTAATTTACTAACAAAACTAGCCATGCATTTACTATACAACCCAGCAACTGCACTCTTGGGCTTTTATTTCAGGAATAAAAGCTTGTATTCATATAAAAACCTGCACATAAATGTTCATACCAGTTTTATTCTAAATAGCCACAAACTGGAAACTCAAATGCTCTTCAACACATGAATGGCTAAACAAAATGTGGTACATTCATGCCATAGAATACTACTGAAAATAAAAAGGGGTCAAACTCTTAATATGAGACAACTTGGATGGATCACCAGGGAATTATGCTGACTAGAAAAAGTCAATCTCAAATTGTTACATATTGTATGATTCCATTTACATAGCATTCTTGAAATAACAAAATTCCAGATATGGAGAACATATTAATGGTTGTCAGGAGTTAGTAAGAAGGAAGGGTCAGGAGATGGCTGTGGATTTAAGAGTGCATCGTGAGGGATCCTTATGTTGGAACTCTGGTGTTGGTCACACCAAATGTTCACATGTTATAAAACTGCATATTCTCTCTCTCTCTCTCTCTCTCACACACACACACACACACACATTCACACATAGATGAGTACAAGTAAGGTGGTGAAATCTGAATAAAGTCAATGGATTTTTTCAAATTAATTTCCTGGTTGTATTACTGTACTAAAGTATAGCAAAATGTTATCCTTGGGGAAAATTGGGTAAAGCTTATACATGATCCCGTAGTATTTCTTTTTTCTTTTTAAAGATTTATTTATTTACTTGAGAGAGAGAGAGCATGCTTGAGTGCTGGGAGGGGGAGACGGGTAGAGGGAGAGGTAGAGAGAGAATCCTCAAACAGACTCCCCCTGAGCTTGAGTGTGGAGTCTGACGTGTGGCTCAATCTCGCCACCCTGAGACCATGACCTGAGCTGAAATAAAGAGTTGGCTGCTTAGCTGACTCAGACACCCAGGCACCCCAATCTCTGTAGTATTTCTTAAATTGCATGGGGAATCTACAGTTATCTTATATATAAAAATAATATAATATATGTAATATATGGTGATTAACATAACATAATAAAAAAAAGAAAAAATAATATAATATGATACAGACTTAAAAAAAGAGAAATTCTGATACATGCTACAACATGAGTGAACTTTGAACACATTAGGCTGAATTAACTAGACACAAAAGGACAAATATATGATTTCACTATATAAAGTAACTAGAAGAGTGAAATTAACAGACACAGAAAGTAGAGTAGTTGTTCCTGGGGGCTGGGAAGAGGGGGTAATAAGAAGTTACTATGTAATGGACACAGAGCTCTAGTATGGGATAGCAAAAAAAGCTCTGGAGAGGGATGGTAGTCATTGTTGCAGAACTATGTGACTATACTTAATACCACTAAATTGTAAACTAAAAAAATGGTTTTAAAATGGAAAATTTTATGTTTTGTACATTTTATCACAATAAAAAAGCTAAAGTTACCTCAAAATAGTAAGTTTAAAAAGGCAGGAGGAGGGGCGCCTGGGTGGCTCAGTCGTTAAGTGTCTGCCTTCGGCTCAGGTCATGATCCCAAGGTCCTGGGATCGAGCCCTGCATCAGGCTCCCTGCTCGGCGGGAAGCCTGCTTCTCCCTCTCCCACTCCCCCTGCCTGTGTTCCCTCTCTCGCTGTGTGTCTCTCTGTCAAATAAATAAAATCTTTTTTAAAAAAAAAAAAAGGAGGAGGAGGGGAGGACTTTTAAAAAATTAAACCAAAGACAATTAGTTCAAAGCACTGAAATTTTACTCATATATAGTTTCATAAGAGGAAGAACAGCATCTGTGAAGTCTGTGTCCTAGATTTAAGGCAAGTGCGAGGCTGACAATGGAAAACACCACAGAATTTCACAGGAAAAGATGACTAGTAGGTTGAACTCATACTTAACAGTCAGCTCAAGACTGGCTGGTTGTGGTGGAATTTGGCGCTGGATGGCTGCTGAGCCCCAGATCCACTGTGTGTGAGGAAAAATATTGACCCAACAAATCCATTTACATTAGCCCAAATTTCTTATGGGGTTACAGATCTTGGACAGTTTGCTCCCAGTATGTTTTTATACCAATCATAATCAACTTGTTTTAAAAAAGTGGTTTCTCTTGTTACTTTCTTCTGCAGGCTTGTGAGCTCTCGCAGTCCCCAGGTACTTAGGGCCCTATGTGCAGGCTCACAGCTCAATGGAAATATCCTTTATCACAATCTTCAGTCACCAAAGTTGGTTTAGGGGAACTTCCCCTTAAGTAGCTTCCCTTAGTTTATGGTTTAGTGTAGAATCACCAGGGGAGCTTTACAAAGTCCTGGTGACTGGGTCCCATCCCTAGAATTTCTGATTTAATTGGTTTGGGAAATGGCCTAGACCTTGGGATTTTTAAGAGCTCCCTTAAGGATTTCATTTTTCTCTGTGCATCTGAGAACTACTGAGGTATAAAGAAGGAGCGTGAAGCAGAAGATTGCCATACTGGAAAAGGAATACCTCTTGTGTGATACCTCAGCAAAAAAATGACATTTTCCCTACCTGGCAAAAGCTTCCATCTCCCTGACCAATCCATTCCTTTTTTTTTTTTTTTTAAGATTTTATTTATTTATTTGAGAGAGAGAGAGAATGGGGGGGAGGGGCAGAGGGAGAAGGAGAAGTAGACTCCCCGCTGAGCAGGAGCCCAACTTGGGGCTCCATCCCTGGACTCTGGGATCATGACTTGAGCCACCCAGGCTCCCCTCACCAATCCATTCGAAAGGCTTAAAAACCCCATAGAAAAGTTAAGATTCCCTGTGATGAACCTAATGACTTCATGTTAGAGCTAAAGCTTATCCCCTCTTATCACCACACACGATGGAGAACAGCTGGTGATCGTCCTTCTCTTTCCCATTAACCAGTAGACAAAAACAACACAGTTCTCTGTGTGTATCGTACTAAATAAAAATAAACAGAGAAAGCTGGTGAATTCTCTTTCCTAATCAACAGATTTATTAATTTGTTTAAACTCCTATAAGTCTGATCCCTTCACAGGAACAGAGTAAGTTAATTGCATTTTCATGTTAAAACAGGATTGATATTGAGGCACAACCAAGGAAAGTGTCTTGTCTTTTTGTTTTTTTTTTTTTTAGAGAGAGAGCCTGTGTGAACAGGGCTTGGGAGGGCAGAGGGAGGGAGAGGGAGAGAGAGGAATCTTCCGCAGTCTCCACGACTAGTGCAGAGCCTGACACGGGTCTTGATCTCATGACTCAGATCATGACCTGAGCCAAAATCAAGAGTCCGATGCTTAACCAGCGAGGCCACCCAGGAGCCCTGGAGAGTGCCTTTTTAATATCCTGCGGTGTGGACATGGCAGGAGGTAGGAGAACTGATAGAATTCTTACTAAAACAATCAAATGGAGGGTGTTTTTAATGCATTGTCTTAGAACTATGCAAACTTCTCAACAGCCAAGCTATGCCCATAATGATTTGTTGCTCAGTTCCCACTGGTTTCAGGGTCAATTACATTACACCATCTGCCTCATCCAAGTACTTGTATTGTTTTTCTCAGGTACGTTAACAAACACCGGATTCTTGCATTCATCTCAGTTACATCTGCCTGCAAAGTGAGGTTTGGCTTGTTTGTTGAGTTCAGGCAGAAAACCAACGATAGCTGTCCATTCATCTTTTCCTGTTAAGCAAAGCTCTTGAGCCTCTATTAGGTGTTGTGTATGATGTGAGATCTTGGAGTTAAAATAGTAAATAAGACTGGCAGGATATTAAAGTAGGCAGAGAGGATACACAGATATTGGAGCCTGAGATCTAGAGCCAATCTCCCTGGCTTCTGTAGCCAGATTCTACCAGAAACTGTAATTTCTGTGGGACTTAGAATACTGTATTCTCAGAATATTGTTATTGTATAATAAAATTGGGAGAATAATGGCTTCTTCATTATAGGGAGATTTATGAGGGAGAGATCAATGGAATAATAGATAATGATAGCTATCAAGAGGCACCACACTTGGCATATTATTTTATTGTCTGTATTATTGCTTCTAGTGTCTCTATTTATTATGGCCAAAATAAATAAAATTGGCCATTAATAGAAACTAATGTCATTGGTTGTGAATCAAAAGTCCTTTGAGTTTTCAGTGAAGATGTGGATTTTAAAATTTTTATTCTTAAGGGAAAAAAAAGAAGGCTTCTCGTAGTATAGCATGTTACCATCAAAATGAACATATCAAAAAACTGTATTTATAAGACCTGTAGGTTTTTGTATTTGGACTTCTGCACAAGTAACCATATGTTTAATAGCTCTGATTTAATTTGCCTGACAGAGAAAGGAAAGGTTCACCTGGACTTGGCTTATTCTTAGATGCAGAAGTACCTTCGTAGCCTTTGCCCTGTTTTATGTTCACAGTCAGCTTCCACAACCCCAGCTATGCATGTGGAAAATGGCTACTTACGTCTTCAGTCAGGGAAAATGGATGCAATCTCTCAGCCCTCAAAAGCTATACTGAGATTTCAGTGTCTGTGACTGCATTGAGATATGTGAGGACAAGAAGAGCAGTTCACCTCCAGTCTTCTATTCACTGAGAGGCATGAAGGCTGAGTGTGTGATAATGTTGGGGTTGAAGTAGAGGAATGGCTGTAGAGAGGACAAATAGCCCTGGAGAAGCCGGACTCCAGTCCCAGCTCTACCACTAACCGGCTGTGTGACATGGGGCAGGTGATTTAGTGTGTTTGGGGCCCATCTCTAAAAAGAAGAGGTTAGACTTCTTTCTAGATCTCACAGTTTGTGTTTCATTTAGACTTGGAATTTATAATTTGTGGACACTGGACAATGGTTTAACTAAGGAGGGACTTGTATTCTAGGGATAAAAACAAGACCTGAAACAGGATTAACGCATTAACACATTGCAGGAGATTCAAGTCTTCCAAGCATCTTCACTCAAGATTTTTCAGTAACGGGTGTTTTAAGAAAGGCCAAGGCAGGTGTAAGGATTTCATAGGTTTCAAATATATAAATATATACCCTGTGATGTATCTTGTAATCTCCATAGAATAATTACAACTGTAAGCAAATATAAAATGTTCATTATTTATAAGAAACTTTGAAATAGATGATTAGATTTTTTAAAGATTTTATTTATTTATTTTAGAGGGAGAGAGCACTTGAGCATGAGTGGGCAGAGGGGCAGAGGGGCAGGGAGAGGGAAAGGGAGAGAATCTCAAACAGACTCTGCACTGAGCATGGAGCCCTGAGATCATGACCTGAGGCGAAACCAAAAATCAGACCCTTAACCAACTGAGCCACTCAGGTGTCCTGAAATAATTAGCTTTAAGTTAGCCAATGATCCTTGTTGTGTACCCATAATTATTAATCTATTTTTAAGAAAGGGATTCTTAAAAAAGGGATGTCTCTCAATCTAGATTCCCAACATATCCCATGGTTTCCATTAAGCAATTTGATTGAGTAATTTATAATTATTTTATTTAATTAGAGCCCAACTCCTATAGCCATAAAAAAATCTCTCTGACAAATGTGCTTTCTACTATAGTCATCCTATGTAAACAGAATTTACCTCCACCCAAAATTTGGTTCAGATACTGAGACTAATAATACCACAATAGCAAGAGGTATGAAAATGTTTACTGCTTATATAATGATTAATTTGGGGAGATAGAGATTGGGCCTCTCAAGCAGGTCCAAAAATGGCTTGAAAAAGCAAGGAAAGGCTGGTGGAGTTTTTATGGTGCTAGTGGGTGTGGTCGAGGTGAGGTTTCCAATGTGCCGCAAGGTTTTGTGCCCACTGGCACCAAAAGAGTGGATATCCAGGCTTTTTTAGCTTACCTAAATATGGGGCAGAAGGGGAAGAAGGTGGGGTGAGGCTTAAAATCTGTTAGCAGTCAAATATCAAAAAACAGACTCTTCTTTTACACTTTCCATATAATTAATTTCCATTGGATTTTTTTAAAAGTCTAGATAGAGGGTTCATCAGCTTCACTTAAATTATCAACGGATGGGTTCAAATATTTTTAAAGTATGATTTGGGCTTTTGTTATATTACTTAAACTTTGCATTCTTTAATTGTGTCAATTGTGAGTGATTTTTTTGGATATTTTACAAAGATGCTAATTCCTAAGCCGTGTTTTGCTTTGCCTCTTCCCCAAGCTGTATAGGCTGATGACTTAGCCCCACATTTTAAGGCAAGATCACTGAGGATGCACAAAGCTGGAACAATATTCATAGATCTTGTATACAAGTGAAGCCTAAGTTATGGAAAGGAACAAAAATAATGGGCATTTCACATTCCTCTTTCCCTCTTGAACCTCCATGAACCTCTTTCCCTACAGTCCTATGACAGGATAAAGTTAATTCTCTTCTGCTTTTAGCTCATTTATGATGTGATACAAACTGCTAAGCATCTTTAACCATGTATAAAATGTTTCTTTTTAGTAATTAGAAACACTGTTTCAAATAAAAAAAAAATCTCCAAAAGAAATTCCTTGCTGTTTCTATTATTTTAGTGTTATGTTATGCAAAAATTCTTCGTTATCCTATCGGATGAAAGTCAATTCAGTCAAAAAGATGGAAGGCATGTTTTCTATTTGAGCCTAAAACATGAATGTTTTCATGGTGTTACTGTTTCTAGAATAAGAGCTTAAAGCTTTTTAGAGATGAGCAGTCCTAATTCTTTCAGCTCTTTCAACTGGTGTCAATAAGGGATAACAAAAAGATGTCCAATAAGATATTTGATGACAATTGGTAACAAAAGAAAGGAAACAAAAGTAAAGGGGGTTCACTTAAATTACAGAGAGGCTTGGGGTGCCTGGGTGGCTCAACCAGTTAAGCATCTAACTCTTGATCTCAGCTCAGGTCTTGATATCAGGGTCATAAGTTAAAGCCCTGAGTTGGGCTCCATGCTAGGTGTGGAGCCCACTTAAAAAAAAATTACAGAGGGGCGCCTGGGTGGCTCAGTCGTTAAGCGTCTGCCTTCGGCTCAGGTCATGATCCCGGAGTCCTGGGATCAAGTCCCGCATCGGGCTCCATGCTCCGCAGGAAGCCTGCTTCTCCCTCTCTCACTCCCACTGCTTGTGTTCCCTCTCTCGCTGTGTCTGTCTCTGTCAAATAAATAAATAAAATCTTTAAAAAAAAAAAAAAAATTACAGAGAGGCTATACAATATTATGATTTAGGGACATATTTGGTTTGATGTTATATAACATGGCCTATTAAAATGTGTAAAAAATGTCATACATCAGAGAAAGGAGAAATCAAAGAAAGTAGATTGAAAATATTTTTTGTAAATATCTGATGAGCATGTATTTAATAATTAGGGGTTATGTCATACTTAGTAAATCAAAGCAAATATATGACCTTTAAAACAGATATATCTTTCTAGCACCTTTATTACAGTCATCTATAAGCACTGTCACCCACAACCAATGCTCATATAAAATAATGTGGCATATATTGTTACCACCTAGATATTGTTCTCTAATGCAATTAATCACTTAATGTATGATTGAATGCACTGGAGTAGGGAAGTCCAAGATAAGCAGAGAGCATATCTGGTGCCAGAGAACAAAAATATTGTCAAAGACATTGAAAGAACCAGAGCTAGCTCAAGAGAGGTTCTCCTTTACCAAGTTGTGAGGATGTCATTTTTTAAAGAAAATAGAATTTTGTGAAAAGTTGTAAGACCGTAATGATATATTTTTTAAGTTTTTGTTTAAATTCCAGTTAACATAAGTGTATTATTAGCTTCAGGTGTACAATATAGTTATTCAACACTTCTATACAGCAGTCAGTGCTCATCACAAGTGTACACCTTAATCCCCATCACCTATTTAACCCATTCCCCACCTATCTCCCCTCTGGGAACCATCAGTTTGTTCTCTATGGATAAGAGTCTGTTTCTTGGTTTGCCTCTCTCTCTCTCTTTTTTCCCCCTTTGCTCATTTGTTTCTTAAATTCCACATACGAGTAAAATCATATGGTATTTGCCTTTCTCTGATTGATTTATTTCACTTAGCATTATATTCTCCAGCTCCATCCACGTTGTTACAAATGACAAGATTTCATTCTTTTTGATGGCTTAGTAATATTCCATAGTATATATACATCACATCTTTATCCATTCATCAGTCAATGGACATCTGGGCTGTTTCCATAATTTGGCTATTGTAGATAATGCTGCTATAAACAGCAGGGTGCATGTATCCCTTTGAATTAGTATTTTTGTATTTTTTTGGTAAATGCCTAGCAGTGCAATGGCTGGATCATAGGGTAGTTCCATTTTAAACTTTTTGAGGAACCTCCATACTGTTTTCTAGAATGGCTGCAAAGGTTTGCATTCCGACCAACAGTGCAAAAGGACTCCCTTTCTTCACATCCCCATCAACACCTGTTGTTTCTTCTTTTGTTGATTTTTGCAAGGGTGGTTCAATATTCACATATCAATCAACATGATACACCAGGGCACCTGGGTGGCTCAGTTGGTTAAGCGACTGCCTTCGGCTCAGGTCATGATCCTGGAGTCCCCGGATCGAGTCCCGCATCAGGCTCCCTGCTCAGCAGGGAGTCTGCTTCTCCCTCTGACCCTCCCCCTCTCATGTGCTCTCTCTCTCTCATTCTCTCTCTCAAATAAATAAATAAAATCTTTAAAAAAAAAACAAAACATGATACACCATACTAATAAAAGACAAGAACCATATGATCATTTCATTAGATGCAGAAAAAGCATTTGACAAAGTACAACATCCATTCATGATAAAAACCCTTAACAAGGTAGGTTTACAAGGAACATACATCAACACAATGAAGGGCATATATGAAAAACCCACAGCTAATATTCTCAATGGTGGAAAACCTGAGAGCTTTTCCTTTATGGTCAGGAACAGGTCAGAGATGTCCACCCTCACCACTGTTATTTAACATAGTACCAGAAGTCTTAGCCACAGCAATCAGAAGACAAAAAGAAATAAAAGGCATCCAAATCAGCAAGGAAGATGTCAAACGTTCACTGTTTGCAGATGACATGATACTCTATATAGAAAACCCAAGACTCCACCAAAAAATTGCTAGAACTGAAGCACAAATTCAGTAAAGTTGCAGGATACATAATGATATTTAAAAGGGGGCAAACAATATGAGGGATGCTAGAAAAAAGAATATAAAAGTTTCCAATAACATTAATAGATAATACTCTATCTATATTGATACATCCAGCTTTATGTAACATAGTACTTATGGTTTTGTGTAAGCTGTGTTTTTATACAAATTTAGTAAGGTTTGTAACCAGTTTGCCACTTTGTATATGCTTCATTTGTTTTAAGATTTTTAAAAGCAGTTAAAGAGCTTATCAATGACATTTCTAAATTGGATTTATTACACATACAAGTCTTAGTTAAGTGCTTTGGAAGGTTTTCCTTCTTTGACTGTGAGGTTGACCTATAGGGTATTTTTAATACTTGAGAAAAAATATATATTGTATTTGTAACTATGGTTTGAAATGCCTGGAAAATATTATTAGGTAAATATTGCTAAATATTTACAGGCTATTTAATAGGATAAATTGACTGAACTAGTGTAAGTAATTATTTTCTTTTAATTAATTAATTAATTTGAGAAAGAGTGTGTGAGTGGGGGGAAGGAGAGGGAGAGAGAATCTCAAACAGACTCCCTGCTGAGTGTGGAGCCTGACTAGGGGCTGGATCTCATGACCAATGAGATCATGACCTGAGCCAAAATCATGAGTCTGACACTTAATCAACTGAACCACCCAGCCACCCCTGAAAGTAATTGTTTTCTTATGAATAAAAATATATTTGTAAATTATAGGCTTAAGAAAACATTTCATATTTAAATTTTAATAAATGGGTATTTATTAAAACATAATAACTATAGATATATTTTCTAATCTCAAAATCCCCTTATGAGATTTTAATCCCAAATTGTTGACTGATACCAGATCACTTCACTACTTATTATTTGTGGTTTCACATGATGCTATATATTCTTCATTATGCCAGATTCTATCTCTTCCCAGTTGACTGTAATCTCCCTGAGGAAACTCACCACAAATCTAGCCCAGTTGTCAGGAACACCACAGGCTTCTCTCATTCCTCTGAAATTTCCTTTATCAAAGTTATCCAACAAGCTAGGCAGATGTTGCTAAATTCAATGATCAATTTCAGTCTCAATTTACTTGAGTTCCCAGTAGAGATTACTCCAGTTGTTCACTCCATCTTCTTTAAACACTATCAGGATACCATACTCTCTCTTACTTTCCTTCTTACCTCAATGGCCACTCCTAATTTCCCAGTGCTGAACGGTTGTCCTCTTCCAGATCTCTCAGTGTTGGAGTTCTCCAGGACTCACTCTTCATTGCACTTCTATTCTATGTTATTACTCCATGTCTTACAGCTACACATTCCAATTAGACGTTTAGAATGCTCAAAATTGTATCTCTAACCTGGACACATTTCTATTTATCTTCCTTACCTGGATGTCTAATGAGAATATCAAATATAAGATGCCCAAGTAGAAATCGTGTTCACCCATCCACCCAAGACAGTTCTTCCTAATTTCTCTATGCCACCAGATGGGGACTATTCTTCTAATTTCCTAGGTCAAAGGAGGCAGTCTTGATTCCTCACTTTTTCTACAACCCATGTGAAATTTAAAAGCAAGTCCTGCCTGTTCTATCTTCAAAACAAATCTCAAATCCCACCACTTCTCTCTTCCTCCCAGCTACTAATGATTAGAACCATCTAATTAATTCCCACAATTCTATTCCTGACCAGCTTTTGTCTATTCTCCACAAAGAATTCAGAGAAATCTTTTCAGTAAGTAAATCATATCATATCTAGGTGAACTGGAACCATGGACCTAAAATCCTCTGAATTCTACTAGTAGTAATTGCTGGATGAGTAATCAAGTACAATATGTAAGAATAAAAAGTCTTTATCATGTCATATACATCCTCACATCTGGTCCACAATTGCCTCTTAAACACCATCTATTGCTTGTTACCCTTGGCCATTCTGTTTCAGGAACGCTAGCCTTCTTACTATTCCTCCTTCAAAGAAAACTTCCTGCCTCACATCATCACCTCTGATTTTCCCTGCTAGATCCCTTTTTCTGTAAGTAACCGTTTTTAGTATTATTATTTTTAAATTTAGTCTTCCAGTGGATGAACTCTTATAATTTCTCACATATATCATTACCTGACATTTATTAATTTATTTATTATCTGTGTTCCCCAACTAAAGTGTAAGCTTCAGGAAAACAGGGAATTTTTCTTTTAAATTAAGCTTCATATCACCAGGAGCCTCATCCTGCTTGGCATTTTTAATTTGCTCAAGAAAATATTTGTTGAGTAAGTGGATTTTTGTAGAAAATATTATGATAGTTATAATTAAAAGAGAAAATTAAAATAATTTCAAAATGGGTTTATGTTACGCTTTGATTAGACTCTTTAGCAGACAATGAACTGTAATTTTCCTAGGGGATTAAACAGTAAACAACAAAGAAATAGAGTATGCATTATCTGTGCCTTGGTCATCAATTCAAAGTTCTGAAATTCTTTTTGGTTAGTAACAATAATTCTAGCTGCCATTTACTGAATATGTAGCGTGTGTCAAATGGGGTTCTACAAGATGTACATAAATTGTCTTTCTTTAATTCTCACAAAACCCATATGATGTATATATTCCTGTTTTCATTTCATTGATGAGGAGTGGAAATCTTAAAGAGATTAAGTAACTTTCCAATTCCCACAGTTACTAGGGTAATAAAGCCTGGTTTTGTACTCAGGTCTCCTAAGTACAGTGCCCATTATCTTTGAACTTCATTTCCCAGTATTTCAAGGAACTAAGGCATATAAAGTTCAAATCAAACATGTCTCATAGAAATACAATGTGAGCTATGTATGTAATTTTAAATTTATATATGTAATTTTAAATTTTCAAACAGATAAATTAAAAAAATAAGGAAAAACTAATTTCAATAATATACTTCATTTATCCCAACAAATAAAAAATATCATTTCAGCATATAATAGACATAAAAATTAATGAAAATGTTTTGCATTCCTTTCTTTATACTAAATTCTTGGAAACCAGTTTGTATTTTATATTTATAGCATATCTCAATTTGAACAGCCATGTTTCAATAGCAGCTAATGGCTAGTGGCTACTGTCCTGAACAATACAAAGCTCTCCATTTAATTTGATAAAGTATATTTCTTAGCTGTCTTCACTTTCTCTATTACCTGAAGTGCTCCCAAGAGATCTGTTTTAAATGCTTATTGTTAAAAAGGTACGATAAAAAAAAAATCAAAAGCTCACTTTCAACCTAGTTGAAAACTTTAGTTCCCCCAATTTCTAGAGTAGAGATTAAGGGAAAATACCTTAATTTTAAAGATACCTGAAGCTGTCTGATCAACTGCTTGTGTAGCAGGTGATTATGTTAGATGGCTATGTTTTTATTCCTGTTGAGCCTAAGGTAGGAATATTATACTCAACAACTTTGAGCAAACATTTCTAATATTCAACTTATCATGTCATAATCTGACAGAAAACGTTATGCTTCAGTACTCAGATCAGGATATGAAGACTCATTAGCTAATACATAATACAACCCAAGAAGAAAAAGAAATGGTGCACACCAAGGTAATAACTGTTGTAGGCAACATCCACCAAGGACTACTAAATGGGGGGGGGGGGGCGGAGCAAGATGGCAGAGGAGTAGGAGACCTGGATTTCGTCTGGTCCCCAGAATTCAGCTGGATAGGGATCAAACCATTCTGAACACCTATGAACTCAACAGGAGATCAAAGAAAAGAATAGCAACAACTCAGAACAGAAAAGTGACCACTTTCTGGAAGGTAGGACGTGCGGAGAAGTGAATCCGAGGCAATATTCGGGAGGATAGACAGCGGGGGAGGGGGCCTCTGTCGGCCACTTCTGGCAAGTGATAGAGCTGCAGAGCACAAATCGGAACTTTTAGAAGTCTGCTCCTCTGAGGGACGCCGCTCCGGTGGCTAAGTGGGGGGTGGAACCCTCGTGGGACAGTGTGGTCTCAGGACCCTCTGGGTCACAGAAAGACGCGGGGTGCCTGAGTGTGGCAGAGCTCCCAGGTATCGGAGCGGGGAAGCCGGCTGCAGAGATGGAGCCAAGGCACAGGCTCTCAGCTCAGGGTTGCCATAAACTGTGATCCAAGACACAGGCCACTGCTCTTCCAGCAGGGAGGCAACAAGCGGCAGATCCGGGGAGAATCCCCTTCCTCCCCTGGGAGGAGCAGCACAGGAGCGCACCTCAGGTATCTGCTGGGTTTGGAGACTCCACACCGAGTTGGGTGCCAGAGATAGAAACGCTCGGTCACAGGCCGGTGAGCACGGAGTGCGGCCGGAGACCGGGGAGATGGGAGTGACTGATGGCTTTTCTCTGGGGGCTCACTGAGGAGTGGGGCCCCGAGTTCTCGGCTCCCTGAAGCATCCATCATCTGGGCACAGCATCAATCAGAAGAGGAGAGAAGCAGAGGAACCATTTTTACTGCATACCTGCAACAGCCAAGGATATCACATTCTCTCTAAATATAGACTTACCTCAATAATGGGTTGCTCAGGTAATGAATTTTTACCCCAATGGGTCTTTAAAAATGGCATTTGACATTAGAGGTTCAGGCAAAATCACACTCACTCCCTTAACACAACAGTCAGAGGACATCATATGGAATGAATTAGAATTGTATGTCATGCTCAGAACACCGACAGTGGTGCTCTGTGTACTCACGCCAAGAAGCAGTGAAGAAAGAGCATCCACGACTCTTAAGGCTGTTCTGTGCATGCCCTGTTACCACGTATGTTGAGCCCTTCAAAGAAAGGCTTAGCATTTAATTTGACTAAAGATATTCTTCTGTGTTAGAATTTTATTTTAAATTTAAATTTGAATGTGAGAAAATAATGAGCCTCAGGAAATAATAATAAATATTAGTGAAAATATGAGCCTTCCAAAAAATGACTCCCTGGAGCCTACCTTCAACGGCTATTGTCCACTCTCAGCTCTTCATATTTGAAAAGTAAAATAAATCTTTATGTCATTAAACTTCATGTACATACTATTTATGTACTTTCAAACTGTTGTTTGTTAATTATGTAGACTTGATTCTTTGGTCATTTGATATGTTTTTTATCTCTGATAAATTTACACATATTTTGAGGTTGGAATAGAAAACATTATTTTTCCCATAAAATTAATGAAAAAATATATTGTTTTCACTTCATGTATTTGCATTTAGAGTCTGGGTCTTCAGGAAGAGATAAAAGTCAGTGCATGGGAAATAGGTAAATCAGACAGAAAGAAAGAATGTAGCAGGAGAATATCTAGAATATTCAGCCCATTTCTTACAGGTACATCCATATTTCCCTTAGGGCCCTAGTACCTTTCATTCTTCTGGTTGTTTAAAAAAATGTTTGAGTTATAGAAAACCCAGTTTTTAATGTTTATGAAGTGCCTACCTTCTGGAAGCATATTATTGGAGTCTCTGGCAAGCACGACCATCTGATGTTAAACATAGCATAGAGGTGATGAAGATTAAATTTGTGCAGAAGCTGACAATTTTGTCGATAGGTTCCTAGGTCTCACAGCCGTGTTGTAGGTCTAAAATTAAAACTGTCGTAGGTGATATTATTTCTGAGTTGTCTGAAAGGCATTACTTACTCCATATAATTGAAACAGAGTGTATTCCTACAAACATTAGCATGTCATAAATCATATGGGTTTTGGAAAACTACTGGCTTTCAACAGGGTTTTATTTAATGAAAATTAGCACAATAAAATGTCTTCATTGCAGTAATCATGCTGCAATGGAACCCATTCAAAACACATGGCTTTCATTTTTTTTTTTTTTTCTTGAAAGACTAAAACATCTTGCCAAAATAAGATAGGCAAAAAAAAAAAAAAAAGTTTGATTATTTTAGATTCCATGGTTTGTAATAGATGGAGCATTAGAGAATAACAGTGATGAATACCAGAATTGATCTCATGTCACCAACTTAAGACTTTATTTTTGGTAGCATATTACAGTGACATGTGGTAAAGGTAGCCAAAGTGTTACAGCAAAAATGAGGGGTGGAGAAAAATCCAATTTTGTTCCATAAGAATTGTGAATTGAGAACAGTCTTTTAATGTTAGTTCAGCTGAGACTTTCTGATGAGTAGGAAGGTGTGAGTAATTTGCTTTGGAAAGTAGTCATTCAAAATTGCTGGCTCTTTGTTTGAGAACTAACCAGAGCAGGTAATATGTAGCATACTTTTAAAGGGAATCACTTAAAGTTAAGAGTTCCTTCCAAAATGACATCTTTGCTCAATCCACCTCCCAACAGAGAATTACCACTTGTGTACGTTTATATTAGGCAGGTTTAGGCTGAAAGCATGTTAAATGAGACATTTGCAAGATCCTCAGAAAATTAATTTATCCTTGACTTGGCATGACAACAAGAGAGGGAATATTCTCATGGATTTTTGGCATGCTCACATGTTAGACATGACGTTGGTGGAAATGTAATTTAGTGCATAAAATATACTTTATAATAGTACAGTTGGCAGGAAAGGGGGAAAAAGCCTTTACTAAAAAAAGGGAAAGCATCTAAGGTAATGGTAGCTATCCAATGTGAGCATCTTTTTTTTTTTTTTTTTTAAAGATTTTATTTATTTATTTAACAGAGAGAGAGACAGCGAGAGAGGGAACACAAGCAGGGGTGTGGGAGAGGGAGAAGCAGGCTCTCCGCTGAGCAGGGAGCCCGATGCGGGGCTCGATCCCAGGACCCCGGGACCATGACCTGAGCCGAAGGCAGACGCTTAACAACTGAGCCACCCAGGCGCCCCCCAATGTGAGCATCTTGACCTTTGCTATTGTTATTGACGGGCATGGACAAAGTAGGAGACAATTTTCTTAACCTAAAAATGCATATATTATTTAGCCTTTGAGTTTGCATATTATTGTAACCATAATTATAAAAGTTAATTAACCGAAACTGATCTTATGTTTATATTTTGTCCATAACATATGATAAGCAGATAGACACTGGGTCAGGCACTAGTCCAGTTAGACTCACTTATGTACTGCCCACAGTTACTTACCACAGATGTCTTCTAGAATCCTAGGTGGATGTGGCAACCTGTCCACAAGCGTGCAGAGATAACAAATACCTTCTGTCACTCTCAACCCCAGCGGCACTCAGGTCTATGAAGATGGAAATCCAGATGCGGAAGCCTTCATCAGTCTAGAGCAGCCCCCATGGATCCAGAGAAGGAGGAAGACTCCATCTGCTTTGAAATAAAAAGTTCAGTATGCTTAGAGAGCATAGTTTAATTGTACTTGGGTAAAAGGTACAGTATCTGTCTTTTAGGTGGGACTGTCATAGAAACTGTTAAGTATGTCTGTGCATATACCTACTTCAAACTTATCACTTGGATGACTTTAGAGTTCCTGTAGCTATGTGCACCAAATGCTTGGGATAGAGTTTTTACCTGATAGTTTTGATCCCAGTTTTGAAGATCTGTTACTCCTCTCCTTGTTTAGGACACTAGCACTATGCCTGGCAATGAGGGGGTATCCATTAAACCCACAAGGAGTTAGATAGTTGGAGGAATCAGTCTTAGCCTGTTCCCTAAGTGTCCACCTCTCTATTCCACAACTTGCAAACTCAGCTCCAAGAACAAAAGTGACTATAAAATCTGTACTTCAACACCATTAACCATGCTTATACTCATGCTTAGAGCCAAACTGTGGCCTCATTCTCCAATTTGAAATATTAGATTGCAATCTTGCTTTTGAAATGCTTTTTACTATAGCCCACATGTATCATTTTGATATTGCATAAAAAATAACTTCAAAACTTAGTCGTGTTAAAAAAATTAGCTCAGTAACTTTTAAAGATCTCATTGGCTTTACACAACAATTCATGAACTGGGCAGCATCCAATCCAGCAGATAGAAAGGAACTCAGAGGAGCCGTACAAAATGGAAGACTTTTACAAACAGAAGGGAGCAGAAACAAGGAAGTTATACTAGACAAAAAAAGCTGATTAGTTATGGCAAGGTCATTTTACTTTAGGGAATGGTAAGGGTATACCAGGCAGATTACCTAACTAGTGCTGATTAGGCAATTCCTGATTGACTAGTTTAAGATGCCATTTCTGGGAGAGCTGAAACTGTAATTAAGTCTTAATTCGGTAACATGGGGTTTAGCATAAATGACTCCATTTTGGGTCTGTTGTCTTATTTTTTAACAGTGACTTATGCATTAAGCATTTTGTTAGCTCAAGAGTCTGCTGCTAGCTAGCTGATTCTTCTAGTCTAGGCTGAGCTGTATCTGAGGACAGCTTCAGTGTGGGTTGGTCCAGGCTGTCCTCAACTAGGATGGCTCATCTCTGCTCCATGTCACCCCCAACAGGCTTTTGTAATTTTTATAAGCTTTTGGATCAGCAACAAGTAACTTCTATTAAAATTAAACACGTCTAAACACTTAAACTAAACAAATGAAAAAAAGAGTATGAAAAAAACAAACCTAAACTGAGCAATGCCATTATTAGAATACCATCATATAGACAAAAGGAAATGAGAGGATACCAAACCCTGAGGGCAAAATTAAAAATTTCCTGGAAGCAAAAACTTTGAGTTTACCATACACACACTTTCAATAAAGAAACTAGTAAAGGATATGCTCGGGAAAAAAGAAACTGAAAATAAAAGGAAAACAGGAGGGTAGAAGAAAGAATGGTGGTCAAAGACATTTACTAAGTAAATAAAAAAAACTGACTATTGGAAAACAGGATAAACTAATGACAAATTTGGTGATTATTAAAACAAGGTGGAACTAAAATACTAGAAGTGTAAGTTCTCAAAAAATTTCTTTTTATTTATTCTTTTAAAAAAATGTTGCAGAATATGCCCCAACATAAAAAGGGAATTAATTTTTTTTTTAAAGGAAGATAGGATATCCAAGAAGGATGAGATGTAACCAGAATAGCTAAAGAAAATTTTTGCTTTGATGGTAAGGAGAGATCTTAGGAGGCTAGCTTTATATATAATAATATATACAACATATTCGCAATACCATGTAAGACAAAAGGGTGATATAAGTTAAAGCATTATAAGATTCCTACAATATTGGGAAGACAAAGTCTTTTACTACTTTGAACTTTTGTTCAGAAAAATAATTCATGTTGAGAATTAAGGTGAGTTAAGGGCAGCTAATGTCAGTAAAAATGGCAGAGTAAGGACCTCCGAAAATTCTCTCTCTATAAAAGCAATGAGAAACTGGTAAAATTGTCAGAATCTATTTTTTTCAGAACTCTGGAAGTTAGCCAAGGGCTTGCAGCAATCCAGGGAGCATTTAAGAAAAACAGGTGAATCCCAGTAAGAACAGAGTTTCATAGTGTTGTAACTTACCCTAGTCCCATTTCCCATTCTCCAACTCACAGTAGCCTTGAAAAAACAAGCTCACATTCTCAGTACTGATGGGAACAGAACAGAGCTAATAGCGCTTTCAAATTCTCATTCCCAAAGAATTGTCATTATTTGACCTGTCTAATGGTTCCATGAAAGACCCCACTTGAAAGGACTGTCTTTATCTAACCTGATTCAATGCTCATCTCATGCTAAACGCCCCTCCTGGGGGGCATTTGTCAGAAACATTTACAGGCAAATGTTTTAATGTCATGGCTGCCTGAGGCAATGCATAACATTTGGGGTAAACCATAGACTAATGAAAAAGCATAAAAGGAAAAGTTGAGCAATGACATGTCCCATAGGGGCTTTGAAAAGCTTTGACATATTTTTAGGACTCTAGAGGGCCATTCACATGTGCAAGGCTGTGTGCATGCTTCAGAAAGAAATTAAAGAAGACATAAATAAATGGAAAGCTTTCCAGTGTTCATGGATTGGAAGATTTATGTTGTTAAGATGGTAATGCTCCCCAAATTGAGCTATAGATTTAATGCATCAAAGTTTCCACTGACTTTTCCCCCCACAATTGGACAGCTGATACCAAAAGTCATATGGGAATACAAGGGACACAAAATAGTCAAAAGTATCTTGAAAAAGAGCAGAGTTAGAGGGCTTAATGCCATTTGATTACAAAACTTACTATAAAGCTATAGTAATCAACAGCCAAAAAACAAATAACCCAATTAAAAAGTGGGCAGAAGACATGAACCGACATTTCTTCAAAGACATCCAGATGATCAACAGACACTTAAAAGATGCTCAACATCACTCAATCATCAGGGAAAAACAAATCAAAACTACAATGAGGTATAACTTCACACCTGTCAGAATGACTAAAATAAAAAACACAAGAAATAACAAGTGTTGGTGAGGATGTGGAGAAAAAGAAACCCTCTTGGACTGTTGGTGGGAATGCAAACTGGTGATGCCAATATGGAAAACAATATGGAGTTTCCTCAAAAAGTTAAAAATAGAACTACCCTACAATCCAGTAATCACACTACTGGGTATTTGCTCAAAAAATACAATAACACTAATTCAAAGGGATTCATAAACCCCCACCTATGTTTATGGCAGCATTATTTATAATAGCCAAAATATGGAAGCAGCCCAAGTGTCCATCGACAGAAGAATGGATAAAGAAGATGTGGTATGTATGCACAATGGAATATTATTTAGCCATAAAAAAGAATGATATCTTGCCATTTGCAATGACTTGGATGGAGCTAAAGAGTATAATGCTAAGTGAAATAAGTCAGTCCGAGAAAGACAAATACCATGTGATTTCACTCAAATATGGAATTTAAGAAACAAAACAAATGAGCAAAAGAAAAAAAAGAGAGACAAACCAAGAAACAGACTCTTAACTATGGAGAACAAACTGATGCTTACCAGAGAGGAGGTGGGTGGCGGAATGAGTGAAATAGGTGATGGGAATTAAAGAATACACTTATCATGATGAGCACTAAGTAATGTATAGGATTGTTGAATCACTATATTGTACACCTGAAACAAATATAATGCTGTATGTTAACCATACTGGCATTAAAATAAATTTAAAAATTAAGATTAAATCTAAAAAAGAAAACATGCATCAGTTGATAAATAGGAAAAAAGTGTGTGGTACTGGTATAAAAACAAACAAATTCATGGAATAGAATTGAGAGTCCAAAAATAAAACTATTATCTATTGACAACTGATTTTTGTCAATAGCACCAAGATTACACAATGGGGAAAGAAAAGTCTCCTCTATAAATGGTTCTGAGACATCTGGATATCCATATGTAAAGAATGAATTTGGAGTCCTAACTCACACCATATATAAAATTTAACTCAAAATGCAACAAAGGCTTAAATGTCAGAAAAGAAAACAGGTATATGTATTCATGACTTTAATTAGGCAAAGGTTTCTTGTATGACTCTCCAAAAACAAGCAATCTGTCTTAGTCTTTTCGGGCTGCTGTTACAAATACCAGACTGGGTAGTTTATAACCAAATTTGTTTCTCACAGTTCAGTAGATTGGTAAGTTCAAGATCATGGCACTAGCAGATACCAGTGTGGTGGTTGGTAGGGGTTTGCTTCCTGGTTCATACAGGATGCTTTTTCGCTGTGTTCTCACATGGGAAAGGACTATGGATCTCCATGAAGTCTGTTTTATGAGGCATAGATTCCATTCATGAGGGCTCCATCTTCATGATTTAAGTACCTCCTGATGCGATTTGATGTGGGGTCTGGGAACAAAGGATCAAGAAAGAATTCTTGAGACTTTTTGGTGTAAAGATGGTGGTTTTATTAAAACACGGGGGCAGGACCTGTGGGCAGAAAGAACTGCACTGGGATTGTGAGAACTGATCGATTACATACTTTTAAATTGGGAAGGGTAGAGACAAAGGAAGTTTCCAAAAGGATTTTCCTATGTTAAAGAAGATTTATAGGATTTTGGAGGCCTAGCTATTATCAAACTAAGGTTGTTTTTTCCTCTAGCAAGACACTGACATTAAGACAGTTGGGAGTTCTGGAGGGATGTCATACTCTGCTTGTCTCAAGTATTTGTCAGTGGGCTCCAAGTTATAAGGAAATTTAATTTTATCTACATTCCCTTTTGCCTTCATTCTCCATATCACCTCCCAAAGGCCCACCTAAAAACGTGAACTTTGGGGGTTAGGATTTCAACATATGAACTTGGGTTTGGGAAAACACACACACAAATACACACACATACATATTCAGACTATGTAGCTCAACCAAAAAAGAGAGATAAATTGGACTTCATCAAAATTAAAAACTTTTGACTGCCAAAAACACTATCAAGAAATTGAAATAGTCCACAGAATGGGAGAAAACATTTATAAAGCATATATCTGATAAGGATCCTGGATGCAGAATATATAAAGAAGACATACAAATTCAGTAATATAAAGACAAATAGCACAATTAAAAAGTAGGCAAAAGATGTGAATACACATTTCTCCAAAGAAGATAGACAAAGGGCCAATAAGCACATGAAAAGACACTCTACATCATTAGTCATTAGGGAAATGCAATTCAAAACCCAGACAGGATACCACTCCACAACCTGTATGATAACTATAATAAAAAATATAGACAGTAACAAGTCTTAGTGAAGATGTGGAAAATTTGGGAACCTCACTCATTACTGATGGGGATGTCATATGTTATGGTTGTGGAAAATAATCTGGCAGTTCCTTAAAAAGTTACCAACCAGGGGTGCCTGGGTGGCTCAGTCATTAAGCGTCTGCCTTCGGCTCGGGTCATGGTCCCGGGGTCCTGGGATCGAGCCCCGCATCGGGCTCCCTGCTCCGCGGGAAGCCTGCTTCTCCCTCTCCCACTCCCCCTGCTTGTGTTCCTGCTCTCGCTCTCTTTCTGTCAAATAAATAAATAATATCTTAAAAAAAAAAAAGTTACCAACCATATAGCACAGCAGTTTCACTCCTATGTGTGAAAACATATGTTCACATTAAAGCTTGTACACCAATCTTAATAGCAGCATTATTCACGATAGCCAAAAGGTGAAAACAACCCAAAAGTCAATCAACTGGTGAATGGAAAATGTAGTATATTCATACAATGGAATAGCATTCAGACATAAAAAGAAATAACGTTACATACTACAACATGGATGAACCTTGAAAGCAATATAGTAAGACAGAGAAAAATGTAAGTTTATGATTCTATTAAATGAAATGTCCAGAAGAGGTGAATCCATAGAGACAGATACTAGATTAGTGGTTTCTAGGGGCTCCAAGGAGAGGAATGGGGAGTGACTGCTGGTTGAGGGCAAGTTTCTTCTGGGGGTGATGAAAATATTCTGGATTAGACAGTTGAGATGATTATACAGCCTTGTGGGTATACTAAAAACAAGCGACTTGTATACTTTTAAGTCATGAATTTTATGATATATGAATTATATCTCTTTTTAAAAAATGAACTGAAGGTACTAACTAAAATAATAGAAATAGAGTGTATAACTTTCAAACCAGTTGAAGGACAGTGTACTAAAGTATGATCCATTTGGAATCAATAAGGATGAAAAAATGTAATTTTCAAAGTAAAAAGAAGAACAGCAAAAACAACAAAAAACTCATGCAGAGTTGATCTAAATGTATCAACAATGACACCAGATGTAGACTAGAGATTGGAAAATTATGGCCTGGGTCAAAGGCCTGCAGTCTGATTTTGTACAGCCGAAGAACAAAGAATGGGTTTTGGTATTTTTAAGGAGCTATTGAAAAGAATGAGGAAAGGGGTGGAAGAGGGGGCAGCCACTGAACCCAGGGACCTCAAAACCTAAAATATTCACTCTTAGGCCCAGTACAGAAAAAGTGTGCTGACCTCTGACAGTTTACACATTTTCAAGCTAAACATAAAATCTAATAAAACAATAAAACCAAACTTCACCTCGTCCATATCACCTGCCAGTTTTGGAACAGCTGCAGGGAAAGGTGCTCTTCTGTTTCTGCGTTAAGGGTTGCCACAAGGGGAGCTGGCATGACATCTGGAAGGCAGAAGGGAGGTCACTGTCTTCATCGGCTTCAGCCTCCTCACAAACGCCTTCTTTGATGTTGCTGGCTTAGAGAGTAAGGGGAGCTTTGCCAGAGACTCTGGACAGTTGTAGGCTTTCCCCAGGAAGCTTCTGGGGACTGCCCACTTTGGTGGTCCAGCTAAGGTCCTCAGGGATTTTCCTTTTCTCCAGTACTTATGCTGCTTCCCAAACGTTCTTTTCCTATACCATCCTACTTGCTTGGAAACCTTCTGAAGTTTGGGATCAGAAGCTTCACATCATTCCTGCCATGTTCCATTTGTCCAGCAAGCCAAGAAAGGTGGGTGGGGATATTAGCTGTGTGAAGAATAGTGTCTAACAGGAGCAATGACTGTTCATCAAAGAGACACAACCAGATGATGGCAACTGTACAGAGAGAGCCAAAATAAATATCCTTACTTCCCTCTCTTTATCTCTTGACACTGCTGCCATTGGCCAAACTCAAGAGGAAAATATGTCCCTGTAGATCAGCCTCAGTAAGATCAGCCTCTCAGGTAGACAGCACAGTAGAAAAAGAGAACAGATTCAGAAGGGAAATGGAGAAGAGCCAGCTCAGTTACCAATCTAAATGGCTTATTCATATATTAAAAGAAACACAGTCTTACTGGGAATTGAAGAAATACAGATCAAAACAATAATCTACCAATTCAGATCCCAAGTGGTAATAATAAAAGTAATAACAATAAATCTGATACCCTCCAGTGTTGGCAAGGATGCTACAAATCAGTAATGCAAACTAACAGTTGACTATTTGGGATCCCTACTTTATAGGGTAAACTGGGAATATCTAAGAAAGTTGATGATCCACCCACGCTTTGAGCCAGCAATTCTAATCTTGGGCATCAACCATGGAGATACTTTAGTGCATATTCAGATGAACATATATGAAATTGTTTGATGTTTGCAATATCAAAAAGAGAGAGAGAGAAAGAGAAAACAAGCATCTAACAGTTCCTTAGAAGGGAACTGGAGGAATAAATTCATTTAAAATAAAATAATCAATACCAGTTAAAAGACATAGACTAAAGTTTCAAATATCAGTAATGATAAATCTCACAAAAATATACAAAGAAAGCAAGGTGCCAAACAACAAGGGCAACAAGTAAGATACTATTTCTTTTTTTTTTTTTAAGATTTTATTTATTTGAGAGAGAGTAAGTGAGCATGAGCAGGGGGGAGGGGTAGAGGGAGAAGCAGACTCCCTGCTGAGCAAGGAGCCTGATGTTGGGTTCCATCCCAGGACCCTGAGATCACGACCTGAGCCGAAGGCAGACGCTTAACCAACTGAGCCACCCAGGCGTCCCAGATACAATTTCTATAATACATGTCAATTTAGGAATCACATCCTCTTTGGGGGAACTCTTTAAAAGCAGAGCCTGGTTCAGGGATTGTGGTACATGTGACTTATCAGGGGACAACTCTCAGAAGAAGGGCAGGAAGAAAAGCAGGGCAGGACAGAGGGAATAGTAGAGCAAGGTTGTGCTCTTGGCTGGAGTCTCACCTAAGCCTAATCTGAAAAGGAGCTCTGGAGAATGAACTGAACCACAGGACTGGTCTTACCTTGAAGCAAGGGGGCTGAAATTGTTGACTCACCTCCCCACCAACCCAGGCACACACACTTGCCAGTCAATCAAGCACTGGCTAATGGCTGACCAGTGGGAAACATCCTCCCAATGGAACATCTTCCATTTAGCCCATGACAATCCTTCAGAGAATAGGACAGCTGAGACCCATTAGTAGCCGCAGCCACTGCAGCTGGAGCTTGAGGGTACCAGCAGTGAAAGGGGTCTGGAAGGGACATGCCAGTGTCCACTATCCACAGGAAACAATGGTGTAGTGTTTATGGCCTTCTGTGTGTAATAAAATTACAAACATTTGCATGGAAATAAAAAACAACACTCATTTCAAAATAATGGTTTCCTCTAATAAGGAAGGGAGGAAGGAAAGGGAGATGATTCAAATGCTGGCCTTAAGCTATATTTATATTAGTTTAATTCCTTAAAGAAGTGATCTGAAGTAATAAAGCAACATGTTAACATCTAAATCTCAGTATTTGCAAGCTTTAAAACTTAAAGTAATACACAAAAACAAAAATGAGTAGTAAAATATAGAGATTTAAAAATAATAATAATGGTTCTTGTAATTTTTTAATTTAATTTACACCAGTGGTAAAAAACATACCTTTTCTAAATTTGATTAAACTGGAAATTATCCATTATTACTATTCATTATTGTTCACCATTCATCAAAAATCATACTTTTAATTATAAAAGATAAATATGAGATTATTTGATGTTTATAATATATCTCTTTATATTTTTATTTATCCTCAATCAATATTTTATGTGAAGATATGTGAGAGAAAGAGACAGAGAAAGACAGAGGGGGAGAAGGTAAGAGCTATGAGATTTCTGGAATAATATTTACCTGTTTTTGAAATGAAATATATCTGGATGATAGGGTTTGGAATGGTTTCTTAATTTCTTCTTTATAAGTTTATTCATTGCTTTCATTTTTATAATGACCGTTGTCTCATTTTTATAGAAACAATAAAGTCATTCTTAGAGAAAAATGTGTGTTCTCCCTAATAATAAAACCATTACAAATTTAACAACTCGATATTATTTTACACCTGCTATATATGCCAAAATTAAATAAAAGAAATACCCCAAATTGGCAAGGTTTTTTAAACCTGGTACAATGATATATTGTTAGTGGCAGTATAAATCATGATTCCATTAGAAAAAAATAAAATCTGGCAAAATTTTATGAGGAGCAAATAGATGTTTATATCCTTGGATCCATAAACTCATTTCCTAGAATTTATTCCATGGGAACATTACAGTAAAGCACATATCTTCTGTATGAATGATGGTTATTGCAACAAAGCATTTTAAACAATCCACCTTGACTAAGAAATTTATGGAACATGAACTTAATGGGGCACTATGCTGTGATCAAAACATGGAAAATGTGAATAAGTAAAGATATCGATAGCTCCTGGGCATCTAACATGTACTTAGAGAACATAGGTGATTTTGTGAACTATTTTATCTCTCAAAATTCATGGGTTCAATATCATTAAAATACCATTATAGGGGGAAGGAATCTAACTTGTCCATAACTGCATGGCATGCTAATAAATGGCAGTATTAAGGTTCAAACCCAGTTCTGCCTAACTCCAAATCCCAAACTCTTTTTACTAAAGAAATTTTCTTAGCTATAGAAATCATTTTACAAATAAATTTTTATCCAGAACTGTCTTAGTCCCAAATCAAAGAGATGACAAAAGCTGAGCTATCTGGATGGATGTGCCAGAGTCTGGGCAACCCTCAATCCTGCCCCACCCACTTGGCCTCAACAGAATCTTAGGGCACCACAAATAATTTTAAAAATCACTATACTACACCATATTGTATTTGAAAAATGTAAAAAAGGTTTAATGTTAAGTTTTAAAGATAGTAATATAAAATGTTACTACTCGTAACTCTCAATTGAGTAGTTTTCTACTCAATTTCACATAGAGACATGGATCAAAATATTTATGTGTAAAGACAAGAACTGAAGCTGTTTCATGAAGGGGGTAAGCATATCCAGCTAAGCCATGGGGCATTAGACAGACAAATTGCTTGAATTATCCACCACTTTTTTTTTTTAAGATTTTATTTATTTATTTGAGAGAGAGAGAGAGAGAAAGAGCACGAGCAGGTTGAGGGGCAGAGGGTGAAGCAGACTCTCCGCTGAGCAGGGAATCTGATGCTGAGCTTGATCCTGGGACTCCAGCCAGGATCATGATCTGAGCCAAAGGCAGACACTCAACCGATTGAGCCACCCAGGTGCCCCTTATCCACCACTTTTGAGGTGGTCCTCAGAGCTTCCTTAGGCCTGGAAAGATCCACTTATCTTTACGCTAATTCAGACATAGTCATTCCTAAAATGTTATAAAGAGCATGTGTTGTTTGTGAATGTGGGTGCAACTAAGGATAGGGGAGGAATGAGAAAACTCACATATATTTTGGGATCAAAATATATTCCCCAACAAACTGGGACAGACTGTGTGAGTTTCCTCTTTCCTTCTTGCCAGTCAGGGAACCCCTGACCCTGTCACCTGCCCCTCCCAATTCTATACGAGTAAAAGCAAAGATAGTTGAAACTTGCTTTCCCAACCTCCTTTGCTGCTATAACATGGCCATCTGATCCACTCTTGGTCACTGAGCTATCAGAGGGGAAATCTGGTGGCTCAGGGAAAAACTGAGCTCTCTAGAAGAGAGAAATGTGTGAGGAGAAGGCCTATTGCCCTTCTGCATGTGGAAGTTCTCCTGTGAGACTTTGAGGCCTAAAGTTACTACAGCCATCTTGAAATTGGGGAAAGAGCCAGAAATTCCAGGAAAGCTGACAAATACTTTCCTACATAGTTCTTGATGTGTGATAAAAAGAACCTTCCACTGTTTAAGCTCCTTTGAATTGGGCATTCTGTTATTTGCAGCAGAAAGCATCTGAACATAAATTCCAGAAATCTATCAGACACCCAAAACTCCCAACTAGAACAAATCAATTCAAAATTATCAAGGGTGTTGTCCTTTTTTGCCAATATAAATAAAATGTGGGCCTTTTTACAGTCATGAAGAATTTCTGGTAATTTCCTTCTTTTTACAATGGTTATATCACAATTCATGAATTTTATATGAAGTGTGATTGTTTCTGATTATTGTGGCTTCCCCTGATTTTTGTAAGTAAAGCTGCTGATTCCAAACTGCTAGAAAAAATTCTGGCAGTTTTCGAAAGGGGCATGCTAATAGGTCCCTGGAAGATGAAGAATTACTTCTTTCCTTCCCTTTCCCTTTTCTTTCCATCTCTTCTTTCTGTCTTAAGGCCAATATTTTGAAGTAGCCCTCAAATACCACTGAGGTAAATCTCCATATACTCCATTGCAAGGATCAAATACAATATATGGGAAGTGCTTTAGAGGCAGGAGAACATCCTGCAAGGCTACATCCTAACAACATTATTGTTGCTACAGCCTAACTACATTGCTTCCCATTAGCAACAACAAACTAAGAGTAGGCAGTGATGGTAGGTCTGCCTAAATTGAGTTTCATAAACACAACTGATTTTGTTCTAAAATTGGGATAATGTCTTGGTCACCTCATCAGCCTTGGGTTGGCATGGTTATAATAAACAGAAACTTCTTGCTTTTAGTCAATAAACACTTAAGTGGTTTAACCTTAGTTATATTTTTAGGCACCGTTCAAAATACTTTAAAAATAACAAGTCTTTCAGTTCCTATGACAAATTTTGAGGGAGATACTTTTATTATTCTCATTTTTCTGATGAGGAAACTGAGACATCAGTTACTTAAGTAACTTGCCAAAGCCACACAGCTCTAAGTGGTAGAATTGGAATATTCGTATTAGCTCACATTGTAGGGGAGGAAAAAGTTTTTTTGATCCTCTTAGATCCTTTCAGACCCTGGCTGGCTCTGAAAATTGAACTGACAAAGACAGGTTAACATGAGAGAAGCATATAAATTTATTTAGTATATGTTTTAAGTGACACAGGAGGCTTCATAAGGAAATGAAGACCCAAATACACAGATATGCATTTTTATGCTAGGTTTGATGAAGAGTGGGCCTTTGTGTAGAAAAAAGATAGGTTAAGGTGTATGAGGTAAGTGTAGTAAACTGGGGGAGACTTAGCAAGGCCTGTTAGGATTCTTCTTGGCCTCCCTTTGTCTTTGGAGGTGGAGGATGTTCCTTTCTTCTGGGTATAGGGGAGGCACCTCTCACATGAGGGTTTTATGACCTGTTTCAGGGAAGAAGGGCAGAGGGAAAGTCACTGACCTTCCTCTTCTGCTGTTTTCTGAAACTCCTTCAGCTTAAAATAGTCAATATGCCAAGGTGCCATATTTTGGGGTAGTGTGTCCTGAACTCCATCAAAATATAGAAATAAATGCATGAAGTTATTCACTAAAAATGAGAAAATGTGACAGGTTTACCACATGCTTCCTTTTGTTTTATAGGCAAGTCTAAAGAATAAGGAAAGGAAGGAAAAAGAGGAGAAAACAATCTAGTTGGAATCTTCTTTTCTTTATTCCCCCCACCACTGTGCATGTGTATGTATGTGTGTGTATATGAATAATGAGCTTCTTTGTCCAGAAATAACTACGCTTCCTCAACCTGCACGTAATGTGAGAGGGAAGCTTTAAAGAAAAAGAAATCATACTGTGAGACACAAAAATCTCTCCACGCGTAAGCTGAAAGATTCCAATAATGACAATTATATACCAAAATAAATATGGCACCCCTACTTCCCACTGGTATTATCTTCTAGCATTTTCTTTGGATCTGAATGCATTTATGGTGAGAACATATTCAGCTTTCTTCTCATTTTTTTGCCTTATATGGTCAGTTGGAAAGCTGACCACAAATTCTTTCTCTTCCTGCATCCATGCCTTTTTTTGCAGTGAGACTTTGTGTCTTTTCTCAAAGAAAGGGGAGTTATTTCTCTGTTTTTTGAATCTAGATTTAGACTGTGACAGGTCTTGGCCAATGAGAAATTAGAAAACCTGATAGAAACTGAGGTGTGACAAGTGTTTGAGCACGGGGGCTCTTCCTGGCTTGCTATTCTTAGGAACTCTGACTACCGCCATGCGAATTAATCTCAACTAGCCTGCGGAGGATGAGTGACACACGGTCCAGCCACTTCCATTGACCCTGAAGCTGGTATTCACCACCAGGCATGTGAATGAGGCCATCAACCACCAACTGATCCTAAACAAATGGGTGAACTCTACCAACACCTTACCGAGCAGAGAGGAGCAATCCTAAAGCCCAGTCCAAAGTGCCAACTTATATTGTAGTGAGAAAAGATTGTTAGTTTCAGCCACTAATTTTGGGATGTTTTGTTACACAGCAAAACTCGGTGCTCTAACTTGAAAGCAAATAGTATCTGATTCATCTTCACAGAGAATAAAAGCTTCAGGTAAGATGCATATAAGGAAGGGAAGTCTTATCTACTTCTGGAGCAGATGCATAATTAGCGGCCTGAGGACAAAGTCAAAGTTCTGATGAAAATGCTGAAAACAGAAGAAATATGATTCAAAGCTTTCTCTAAGTCTTGATAGTACTCCCACTTTCCCACTAACCTCAAAGAAAAAATCATCCAATGCGTTTACAGCCGGGACAAGACTTACTGTAGCCAAATATGTTTTATTTTTACTCCATTCAGCCTTTCTCTAGGCTTTCTCATGCTTAAGAGCCCTCAGAGGCAGAGCATGTAATGACTCTCTGCTTTACCAGCTCAAGGGCATTTCAGTGCTGTGGGTCAGTCTTAATTCTCTTCGAATGTGTCTAATTTCATTGCAAAAGTAACGTATCTGGCTAATAAGACTTAGGCTCCTTGGCTGTGTTTCCTTTCTTCCGCACCCTAGAGCCCTTGCCACTACACAGCACCTTTCATTTCCAAAGGATGCCTGAGCACTTCATAAACTTAGCCAGTGGACTTATAAACTTTATGACCAACGAATCCATCCACCACTGAAAGGTAACCTGCTTCTGGTGTGAAAAGTAGCAATTGTTTACACATGGTTAACCTGAAGGCGTAAGGAGGCCAAGCATTAGGTTTAAAACCCTAAGATGCCTTAGAGCAGGTCCTGGTAGGATTTCCTTTCCTTTATTAAGTTCTCTTCTGCACTGGTTTAGTTGACTGAGCCCAAAGGAAGTGAAACCAATGAGTGAACTGAACCCATGACCCTAAGCACCTGGTGAGAATTGGTCTCTGTGTAATGACCTGAGACAAAACTCCCAACTCTACATGTAGGGGAGGTCAACAAGAAAAAAAATCTCATTTGTAAAGCTCTTTTTAATTTTTAAAGGAAACTTATTCATACATTGTCATTTGCCCATTTTTCTGTCCCTTTCACATAGAACTTCACATTTATTGTCTTGTGTTTTATTTGTTGAATTAAAATTTGTTTTGCTCCATTAAAGGCAGGATCTTTGAATGAGCCATGCTGTAACTACCTTAGACTCTATCAAAATGATTATGTAGAAAAGGAAGCGCTTTCTGTCCACCTCTCAGGTCAGCACTATGTACCACCTCCTCCCAAAAGTTTGAGAAAGATTTGCTAATCATGATGCTGAGTTCAGGACATTTACTGGACTACTGTTATGAGTGGCAGTGTGACTGTGGGTTAAATAGGGGCTCTGTTTCTCTCTTCATTCACTCCATACAAAGGAAGCAATAACTCTTGCAGCCCAGGCATCTTGTTTTCTTCATTATCTCTATATTCACAATATGCTGGCATTGCTTCATATAGTTTGCACCACTGTGACCAGCCAGTAATTCTTAAGATTTGGGGTGAGAGTTGAGAAGCAAGAGACTCAGTTTTCTCAAGACTCTTTGCTGGTAGGTCATAGGCAATTGAATTGATCAAAATGTACTCATATTTTCCATTGGCTGTTGACCAATGTGTATTTACTTCTCTTGATGGCCTCAAGATCTCAAGGAAAAGAGATGTTTGGCAGGGATTGGTTTTGGTCATTACTGAGGCAATTGGTGAAACTTGAATGGGATTTGAGGATTCAATGGTAGAAATGCATTAATGTTAATTTCCTCATCGTGATAGATATCTTGTGATTATGTAAGAGAATGTTCTTGTTTGTATAAAATACACTAAAATACTCAGGGTTATTGGGACATCAGGTTAGCAATTACTCTCAAACAGTTCAGGGGAAAAAAATCTTTGTACTGTACTTGCAAAAATAAATAGAGTCTCTTAAAGTTGTGATTTCAGACCAATTGGCCATGGTGTTTGTCTAGTTAAGTAGAGGACAGAGAAATTCAGCCAGAAATGTTGATGAAACAAAATGAAGAGTCAAGAAGGACCTTACAGGTCGAAGTCAGAGTTTTCATAGATGCGAGAGCAGGGCAGGATTTTAATTAGCTCAAAGCCAGTGATCATTCCTGCCCAAGTTTCAGAAAGTGCAATAATGGAGGAGACACTACTCTGCTGGTGCCCTGCCTTCTGCTGAGTCCCCAGCAGCCTGTCAATAGCCACATCTCCATTTATTTGCCTGAAGACTACTTAGTGATCAAGTATACTCTACCTGATACACAGGCTTAATTAAGTCTCATGGGACCGACCTTTGACCACTGACTGATGGAAATTAGTGTATAAATACTACAGCTCTCTTGCTCTGTAGATGGGATAACTCTTGACTTGCATACAAAGGGGATCCCAGAGTTCCCTAATGGGACTGAGTTCAAGCTGCTTACAGTGGTAACTTAGCTTTATAATATGCCTTTTTAGGTTGCCTTCCCTTCCATGAATCATTCCAACCTCACTTCCTATGATCACCTCCCAAATAAACTATGTACACTCGTATCCTAGTCTCAATGTCTGTTTTCAGGGAACTCAAACTAAGGCCAATGTTTAGCTTAATTACTATTGGCAAAGCTCAGATTAAATCTAGATGTGTGTCCACATAAAGTTAAAACATTGTTTTAAGTACCAATTTCTCATCTTATTTTGAATCAGAATGTTTTTGTCAATCTGGGTTAAAACTAAAAAATACATTTCATGATGATGAGTTATTTGTTCTTTTAAACATGATTGAAACCACACAAATAACAGGACTCCTCTCCTGTTTGGACTCCTCTCTCTATCGGACTCCTCTCTCTATTCCAGAACTTCATTATTGTATACTCACCCATTACAATGGGTGAGTGACACCACTTGCTAAAGGTAAAGGAAAGAGTTGAAGAAAACAATACAAAGACAAGGTGAAAATTGAAAGTCAGAGTAAAAAATACAAGTTAACCCAATAACTTAGAGGAGTAAGGACCTTTCTCCATATATTTACTCTGAAGTTAATGCTTCCTGTAAGAAAATACACACACACATTTACTGCAGTGTTCCAAGGAAATAAGTGACTGTCTCGGGGTCTTCATGCATTTTCAATGTGGCTGGCTTTGTCACTGGGATTGAACAAATGAGAATCAGTGGAGGAGAAAAGAATACAGAGCTAAGGCAATGGGCAAGTAGAAACTGTTCTATTATGTGCTGTCAGCCTCGAGTGTGAATAGGGCTGCACCTGGAGGAAGAGAAAAAAGGAAGCATTCATCCATCTCTCCTCACATGGGAAGCCAGATAGGGCAAGGGGGCTGTCCTGTCAAGAGAATGATTCAGGAGTCCTTTCTCACTGAAGATTAATCATACCAAAGGGCAGGGGTAAAGAATACCCTGCTCTATTTGCTTCCCAATCTCTCCCCTCTGCCTAGGTCCCAAATGACTCTATTTTCATATGTCGAGATATTGGTGAAGCAGAGCTGCTGAAAGGTCTGAGACATCTGGGAGATGAATCACTCCATGCAGAAATAGAACAATTAGCTGCGTTTAGTCCAGCACAAAGGCCTTGAGAGGTGTCTAATTGAGTGGCCCGCAACAGAGCCAGGAAACAATGTGGATTTGAAAAGAATCCCACAATTAATTTCTGCATTGACCTAATGGGTAATAATTTGTTAATGTGTACAGAGCCCAGAGTGGGCCTTTTCCATGATGTTCATGGATTTAAAGTGCATGGCATTCCGTGTTTGTGCATGCTTGGATGAGTGCTTGAAAAATAAAGGATGTAGTTAAATGCAAGGCTTTTTTTTTTTTTTTTTTTGTAGCCCATTATTAAATCTGTGACCATTTAAACATAAAATGAGACATTCTGGCATGGTTTAGGCCACACATTTCTCCAGAACATCAGGTTTAGAATTAGACATTGGCAGTCAAATGATTTTGAACCGTTAGGATATTTTACAAAAATCACATTGCCTTTGGACAATTTTAGAAATAGAAAGAAGGTAAAAGTGTTAAAAAAAAAAAAAAAGACCCAACATATTTTTATTGAAAAAGTGGAAACAGATTATATCATACAGACTCTTTTTTTCCAAGAAAAAAAACTTACTTCCTTATAGATGCTAAAAATATATTAACTACAAATGCTTATGTGTGATTGTGCTCTAGACTCCCTTTCCCCTGGTTCCCAGAGAATTAGTAGTGTTTTTGTTAATTTTGATATTTTAAAGAAGAAATTATAGTTATTTTCCTAAGTGAAGTAATTGAAGGAATCTAAGGAGGCTTGACCCTTTAGAATAATAATAATTTATCACCGTAATTAAACTTGGATTTTAATAATAATGAATTAGACTCTAGATATGAGTTATGCTTAGATTTTATCTCTACTTTTTTCACTGATATTTTTCAATTCCCAAGCAAGCAGACTGTGAAGACAAACACTCATTTAACCACTTGGTATCAAAGTTCTTTGTGTGAAAAAGTAAGGGAGTAGAAGTATTCATAGGAGCCCTTCCTGCCCTGAGTTCAATGATGTCATATCTTCTAGAGTATTCACAAAGATAACAATTAAATTATTGGTGTGAAAAGATCAAATTCACTAAACTAACCACAAATCTCCCCTTCTTTTTCATGCCTGCCAGGGAGGCAGCTTTTCTTCCGAACTGTGTATTTGTGGTTCTCCAATGCCAGGCTCTACGGCATGGCAGGGAGCAAAGGGGAAAGTGATGTGGGATTTAACAGTGTTGGAGATCTTATCGCTTTAGCAGGGGCCGGTTCTGTAGGGGAACAATCTGACCAGTGTATGATGGAAGAAAACAAGAGCTGCATGCTTAAATGAGAAAGACATTTCTTCTATTAGGAAACAGAGTATTACAGAAAGACAGAGATGGGCAAGAGAGAAAATTACCTGAGAATGGGTGTATGGTCCATGTGTCTCTTCTGGCTCACCAGTGTACCCCAGGGGACCCAGCAAAATGTCTGGGACAGTGTGGGCACTTAGTAAATACAAGATAAAGGAATCTGGGCTTCTGTGTCAACACAGTCACTTGACCTAAAGTGGAACTGAGTCTGAAATGGTACAAAGGGATGAAATAAAGGTGTCATATAGCTGAGGAGAGTTGTATATGAGTTGCCACTGCTAACTCAGAGTTTACATTTATATGCACAGTCTTTCAAGGTCTTCCTCTGTGTCCAATGATACCAGTCAAATAACTGGTCAATTCGGGCAACAAGACAAATTGGCTGGTTTACTTCATCAGCTGGTCAGCTCAGACCTGGTCACTGGTCACTAAGCTGGTTTTGAGTGCACACAGATTAGCATTCCCAAAGATTTACTGGAGTAGGTAAATCCCAAAGATTAGCAATCCCAAAGATTTACTGGAGTAGGTTTTCATTACTTGCAAAAGTAATGAAAGTAGAGTTCTAAGGAACTAATTTTTCATTACATGTTTGATCAATTGTACCATAACCTTGCGGTGCTGATGGATAAAAAAGTTCAAACTGTTAGCAAAGAGAATAGCTGCTTCTACAGACAGAATACCTAACAGTCCCATGAAATGTTCATTAGCTTTTTTTTAGTGAGAAAAAGTATGAAAACCCCGTTAGTGTTCATCTTAGTCGCCCAGTAATCAATATTATAGTCTTAAATAAAAATCTCTAAAAGAGATCTTTAGTGGGGTGCCGGTGTAGCTTAGTTGGGTAAGTGTCTGACTCTTGGTTTTGGCTCAGGTCATGATCTCAGGCTCATGGGATTGAGCCCCATGTCAGGCTCCACACTGAGAATGGAGCCTGCTTCAGATTCTCTCTCTCCATCTCCCTGTGCCCCTCCCCCGTACTCACGTTCTCTATCTCTCTCTAAAAAAATGAAAGAGATCTTTGGAGCCAAAAATTCTGCATATTTTAAAAAGTTAATTCCCTTATAATAAAATGGAGAGAAAATGTCACCCTTGTTGGAATTGATAGACCAACTGACTAATAGATACCGTGTGAAAATTCTTATGTTGATACAGAAATTCATTCAAACAGGCATATCCTTAATAGATCTTCATGTGACAGCGTAAAATAGCTTCCAACATTTACTCCTGATACTACTAATTCATCCTTAGTCCCTTGACCCTAATTTAGCAGATTTCCTCCCAATTTCTAAAGAATTGTGTTTGAGCTTTGAAATTGAAGCCAAATGACCAGCCCTTATGGGAATGGTTCCCCTTACTATCAGAGCATCTTTATAACATCTTCTCACAGTCGTTAGTAAACTAAACACTCCCACATCTTTTTTATCAGAGACACCTCCTGCCTCCATTTCTGATTCCCATATGTCCTTTCAGTGGAGAAACCCACAGTTGTGCTTTTGGGTACTCACATTGCTCTTGGTTAGGCTTAATTTATTGTTCTTCTTCACAGTAGGCCCCATCAGTTTCCAGAAGTCTTTTTATGTTAGGATCTGTGATCTAGGTGTTTCTCAAACTCTGGAGTTTTTTTATTGGCCATTAACCACAACAAGAAGAAATGTATTGTTATTTATATTTGTCTCTGAAAATCAGATGGTTGATTCAGTAAGTTCATATGCCAGCACACTTTGACCCTGGGGGGTAGTTTCTTTACTTGAAATATGGGTACATCCAAGTCAGGTAGAGGGAACTGACAAACTAAGTCACTGGATAAGGACTGTTTCTGGAATGTCCAAGAAGAACATAAGAAAACTGGTGTGTGGTTTGCTTGGTTATTGCTGTGTTGTTTAAGAAAGGCTACCTCTATGAGACAAGACATAAAATTCAACAGATTTCCTCATGAAGATAAATATTAAATCTCATTTTGAACCATGAAATGGTAGACATGCAGATATCCAATTTATTGATTATACAATAATGCTTTACTCCAAGGTTGCCTAATATGGTTATATTGTTCTATGAAGAAGCCATTCCATGTTACTCTTCCTCAGTTACAGAAATATACACTCTTAGTTTACCCAATAATGATTTGGCCTATAACTTATGAAATCAGCCCAGCTTTGGGATCCATGTGAAATGTCAGTGGAAAGTGAGGAAAGAAGGAAAGTAGAATCTTTATTGTTTTTGCAAATTGGCCCAACTTGAATATGGAAGATTGCAAAGGGGCAGATGAGGATTTTTTTCTTTAGTTTCAATTTTCAGTTCTTTGATTTGTTCCCCAATTATTACACATTGAAGTTGCCCTACAATTGTCTATCCTTTGCCACTGTCTGCGTCTTTACTCCTTCTTGTAAGTAATCCTTTGTTTTCTAAATGGAACAAAGTGTGGGGACAACAGGAAACAAGATTCATGTGCTTTGTGATTTAAATCATATGCTCTTTTCTCAGAATCAAACTCAAACAGGTGCATGCTGCTTCAGACCTCACTTTCCTCCTGGTATGAAGAGTCTTCTTTCCAATTTCTTGCTACCCACTTTTTAATGGGTGACACAGTTACTTCAGGATCAACAGGGGTAAATCTGGACTCATCAACTCTCTCCTGAAAGCATTTATTTTCCTTATACTTTTCATTAAGCAAGTGTTTATTGCATGTACCACATCCAAATTCCCTGCTTTGTTGTAGGAAATGCTGTTGGTCTTCTTCTGATGTCCCTTTCCCCGACTCTGCCATTTCAGAATGCATATCTGAGTATCAAATACTTGTCTCTGCATGGCTTTGCCTGAAAGTTTTTTTCTAGCCACCAGAGCCATCTCTGCTGGTGCACAAGGAAAGGCAGAAATGCCACGGAATTAACACTGTCTGCAGAAGCAACCCTCAAGGAATTACTGAAGGTAATTACTTCAGTCCCTTTACTTCTCAGGAGCAATATACTTGAGGAACATGTTCAGCACTGTTTCTCAGAGATCCCCAGTGAGATTAGGTTCTAGTTGCCCAGAGCAGTTTGGCAATTCACCCTATAATGGCTTCTCTTTCTTCCCAGTCTCACTTCCCCACGACATCATTACTGTTTCTGGATCACTTTTTAAGTAAACACTTGCAATTGAATTCTTAGTTGGGAGTCTACTTCTGAGAGAAACCAAGATCAAACATATGTCATTAATGTCATTTGCAATCAGGCCCTAGTCTTCTCAGTCATTTTCAAAGTCCACATGCTCTGAGAAGTGTCTCACTAACTTTTTCATCAAGAATGTATACTCACAGACAACTCTGTGATTTTCACAATATTTAATCATGTATACATCTGTTTCCCCCAGAAGACTGAATCAGTGTCTAATATATGAATGTACTACTATTTCTTCAGAAATCAAACAGTGAAAACGGAAGAGGTACCACTCACTATTACCCGAGTGACCCACTAGCAGAAATGTTTGCTTCTTGTTCCTGTCACTTCATGCTCCCCTGGCCTGGAGGTTTCAGTTTCAAAGGGAGAAATTCTTCCACCAGGAGACACAATGATTCTACTGAACTGGAAGTGAAGACTGGCCACATTGGATTCTTCATGCCTCTGAATCAACAGGTAAAAAAAGGGAGTTCCTGTGCTGGCTGGGTGAATGATCCAGATCACAATGGGAGACTGGACTACTACTACATAATGGAGAGCCTTAAGGGTAACTCTTAATATTACCATGCCCTGTGATTCAGTTCAATGGAAAAGTACAATGTCCCAATCTAGGCAGGAGTGCCAATGGCCCAGACCCTTTAGGAATGAAGGTTTTTGTCACCATACCAGGTAAAGGATGGTGATCAGCTGAGATGCTTGCTGAAGACAAAGGGAATACAGAATTGATAGTGGAAGAAGGTAGCTAGTAAATACTAGCTACGACCTTGTGACCAATTACAGTAATGAGGACAATAATTGTCATCAGTATGTCCTCCTTTTTTGTTATAAATATATTTGTGTGAATATAAGAGAACAATATCTTTGTTTCCTTCTGTCTCTTATTCCCTTGTGTAACATAACACGTATTGACTTTACATCATAGTATTTAAATATTATTAGTTTTACATCGTAGTATTTAAGTCATGGAGGACTTTACTTCCTCTAGTGGAGAAGGGGTTGGTGTGTTTTCAGTTGTACCTAGAATAGTTGAATCATGTTAGGCCAAATTAGGGCCTTGTTATTGTCTTTATTTGGAGATTACGTACGGTTTAAAGTGATGTGTATAGGTGCCAAGCTGACAAGGGATGGACTTGTGATGTTTAATCTTATGTACTTATTTGACTGAGTCATGAGGTGCTCAGACATTTAATCAAAACCTTTCTGGGTGTGTCTGTGGGGGTGTTTTTGGATGAGATAACATTCGAATCAGTAAATTGAGTAAAGCAAACTACCCTCCCTAATGTATCTGGGCCTCTTCCAATCAGCTGAAAGCCTGATTAAAATAAAAAACACTGCCCCGTCCATGAGTAAGAGGGAACACTTCCTGCCTGATTGCCTTCAAGCTGGGACATTGTTTTGTTTTGTTTCCCTGCCTTTAGACTTGAACTAAAACATTGGTTCTTCCCGGGTCTCAAGCCTGCTGGCATTTGGACTGGAAGTACACCATCAGCTCTCCTGGTTCTCAAGCCTTCAGGCTTGGACTGGAACTACACCATCAGCTCTCTTAGGTCTCTGGCTTGCAACTGCAGATCTTGGGGCTTATCAGCCTCTGTAATCATGTGTGCCAATGCCTTCATATTTTAAAATTTTAATACATATAAATTATATATGTGAAATGCTATTGGTTCTGTTTCTCCGGAGAACTCTAATACAGATGTCAAAATTATGTTTGAAATTGAATTAGATGGAATTAAGTATTTTAGTTGGGATTTTTGTAGAAAAGATTCTATGGAGTTGTGAAGTGTTTGAGGGCTTTCCTTTTGGAATTTCCATTAAGTAAGCTGATTTGAGTGGTAATTTGGTACCTCTACATGTCCAGGAATTTGAGATAAAATTTCCAGGCTCCACTTGGCCTGTCTGGGAAGCCTGGGACTTGACCATGCTTTAAGAACAGGGATGAAGATATGGGTAGAGAAATATTATACAACAAATACATGAGTGCCAACTTTGTGTTAGATTCTGAAGAGTCCATAATGGGGAAAAATGACCTCATGGAGCACGCTACCTGGTGACAAAGACATTCTCGACACAAGTGCTCAAGTAAATTCATAATCACAAATTCTGGTGCTATTTTCAGGGATGTAATAAATTCTCCAAGAGTATGTCTAATAGAAAAGCTTAATCTCATCTGAGGAACCAGAGGAAGCTTCTACTACACATAGAGTAAAATCTGAAGGATGAGGACCAGGTAACCAAGAGAAGAGGTGAAGGAGGTTTATTCCAGAGCAAGAGAAAGCTTGTGGAAAGGCCCTGAATCAAAGCTAGAGGACAAAATGTTCATTTAGCCAACTTAAAGATGGGTAACTAGAACCTACAGAGTGAACTCCTGAGAACTGTTCTTCCCAGATTTCCTTGCCAAATGGCTTTTGGCTATTATGTCCAATGGGATGAAAGAGCAAGTGAATGGAGGGCAGAAGAAAGGAGCAAACCGGTGTGATTTCTCCCTTTACTTCTATCTACCTTGACTACATCTCTGTCAGTAGCTGTGTACCCTCTATGGCTCCAGCTCTTATCTGACAGCCCCTCAGCCCATGGTCCCAAAAGGTATGATAAGCTTGTCTTCTACCCGGTGGTTAGGATAATCTTGTCTTTTACCTTAACTTGGGTTCCTGCAACACAGTCTATATGTTGAAATTTCATCCTTAAATGTGGTCATGTCTTCCTGCTTTTGCTGATCTTTTGGAGAACTTAGTTCCCCTTTTGGCTTCTTAAACCTTCTACTCCCAGGGTAATCAAACAACTGTCTTAAAATCTCCCTGTTGAAAATACCTAGAGTAGTTTCTCTTGCTCAATAGAAGGCTTGATCAATATACATAGCAAATCAGAAATCGAATCAAGGTTTGATCCCAGGCTGGCTCCACAGGCATATATTTTTTTAAGATTTTATTTATTTATTTATTTGAGAAAGAGAGAGAGAGAGCTAGCACAAGTGGGGGTAGGGACAGAGGGAGAGGGAGAAGCAGAGAGAAGTAGACTCCCAGCTGAGCAGGGAGCCCGACATGGGGCTCGATCCCAGGACCCCGGGATCATGACCTGAGCAGAAGGCAGACACTTAACCAATTGAGCCACCCGGGTCCTCTTCCACAGGTGTTTTTTTTTTTTTTTTTTTTTTTTGTAATACAATAAACTCTATTTAATAATTCTCACATTGGTTTCTAAAATGTAAAAGAACATAGTTAAATGAACAAGAATTGAAAGCGCATGATGGATGTGTCCCTCATAGCATTTATTTATTTATTTATATATATTGCGGGTTTTTTTATTATGTTATGTTAATCACCGTACATTACATCATTAGTTTTTGATGTAGTGTTCCATGATTCATTGTTTGCGTATAACACCCAGTACTCCATTCAGTATGTGCCCTCTTTAATACCCATCACCAGACTAACCCATCCCCCCACCCCCTTCCCCTCTAGAACCCTCGGTTTGTTTCTCAGAGTCCATAGTCTCTCATGGTTCATCTCCCCCTCTGATTCCTCCCCCCTTCATTTTTCCCTTCCTGCTATCTTCTTTTTTTTTTTTTTAACATATAATGTATTATTTGTTTCAGAGGTACAGATCTGTGATTCAACAGTCTTGCACAATTCACAGTGTTCACCATAGCACATACCCTCCCCAATGTCTATCACCCAGCCACCCCATCCCTCTCACCCTCCACCACTCCAGCAACCCTCAGTTTGTTTCCTGAGATTAAGAATTCCACAGGTGTATTTTTAACTATTATTTTATAGTATCAAATACCAAATTGCCAAATAAATAATTGCCTGGCTAGAAACTAAAATTGGCCAACAAAGTGGATATCTGATTCTGTATAACTTACTGTAAAATGGATTTGGGATTATAATATACACACATACCTGCACAAAAAATACATAAATATGTTTTACATATATCCTAATTATATCTGATTATTGAAACATCAGGACTCAGTAAACTCAGCTTTGAATGTGAAGCAATTATCTAAATGTTTATTCAGTGCTTATGACATACTAGAGATGATTCTAGGTATTGGGGATGCAGTGGGGAGACAAAACTTCAAAGAATATACTTTTTAATAGCAAAAGATAAACAACAGACACATAAATGAATATATGAGAAAATTAGATTGAAATCACTTATATGAAAAGAAAAAGCCAGGTAATAGGATAGAGAGTGGTTATAATATGATATTTAAATTACATTAAAAAATAAAAATAAATAAAATTGCATTTAAGAATACAATTGTTATAAGGAACACAATGCCTTTCCCACTGGATAATGAATGACATTTAACTTTCAGAACAACAACTGTTTTAGGAAGCCTATTTATTGGTTGCATTTTTGATTTATGTAGTCCTGAATACTCATATACAAAGGTGTACTTACGAGTGTATATGCATACAATAATGGGTGTATACATAATTTATACAAGTGGTTGAACATTACTTGTATACATAGTCTATATAATTGTTCAACTGTTTATTTTCACAAGGGGTTGTTTCATTTATACAAGTATTTGTGAACCCCAATAAAAACCATACTTCTGTTTTTTAAGTGTCTTTATCAGCAAAACCTGGAAATACCACCAGGTGGTGATGTTTCTTCTAAAAGAAGAAATTTCTGACATTTCCTGTTTTGTTTTGTTTTGTTTTTTTAAGATACTAATTCATTCAAATTTAATGGTGTCCTTGTCTGCTAATTCTAACACCTGGATCAGTTCAGGGTTGGTTTGGCATCATTTATTTGTTTCCCCATTGGCTGTATCTTCCTTGTTCTTTGCATGCCTGATAAGAGTTGATTGGATATCACACATTGTGAATTTTACCTTCTTGAGTGCTGAATAATAATAATAACAATTTTGTATTTCTCTACTCTTGAATTTTGTTTAGGGATAATGACTCGGAAACAGTTTAATCTTTCTGTCTTGTTTCTCAGATTTGCTAGGTGAGACTGGCACCATGTGCAACCTAGGGCTAATTATTCCCCATTACTGAGGCAAGATCTTCCTGTGTACACCACGCATTGCCCCATGAATCTTGAGGTTTTCTACTCTGGCTAATGGGAACGGGCTGAAGTTCAGGTTCCTGTGAGTCCAGTTACACAGTGTCAAGTAGTTTCCTCATACACATGAACTGATCAGTACACAAGGGGACCATCCACAGACCTCCGGGGCTCTCTCTCTGTGCAACTTTCCTCTCTGGTTCTTTGTCCTGTCAATTTTAGCTCCTTGTCCTCTGCAGACTCTCAGCAATGTCTCCTCATAGTAAAGAGTCTGCTGGGCTCTTCCTGAGCACCCTTCACTGTGCTGTGGCCTGGGAACTATCTGGGGTAATGGAAAGGCTCATCTAATTTTTTTTTACCAGCTCTCAGGCATCACTGATGTTGTCTCTTGTCCAGAGTCTTGAAAACTGGTGTCTCATATATTTTGCCTGTTTTTCTCTTGTTCTAGACAGGAGGGTAAGCATCGTGTTTACTCTGTTATTCCATCTTGGCCAGAAGTGGAAGTCACTTCCTTTCTTTTTAACTAATATTCCTGAGAACTTCTTTTGTTGCATTGTTCTTGATATTCATTCATTCAAAATTTATTGAGCAATTGCTATGAATCACAGTAATGCTAAGGATATCAATTTGATCCCCTAACTCGATAAATTAAGCCCAGAAATTAGACACAGTAATAAGGACGTAGATTTCCCCCCCATAATCTAGTTCTACTTTTTCACTATTCTAAGAGATTATAAAAAATCTGAATACTTTATGTTGACAAAAGTAATGATGACCTTAAAGTTAAGGCTTCTCTAGAATAAGGATTGTATCAGTTATTTCTTTAGTTTAGAAGAGTGATATGGAACTATTGAGTATTATAGACAGAGCTTCTCAAAATTTAACATGTATAAGAATCATTTTTTTTTTGTTAAAATGCAAATTCCCGTTCAAGAGATCTAGGGTAAAGTGAGATATGTTGCATTTGTAATAAACAACCAGAGGATGCAGGTACTTTTAAGTGATATATTTGGTTTTGTGAATAAGAGTCACCTGTGGACTGAATGTAAAATTTTAGTTGGGAATGAAGATGAAACCCAGATTATAAGAGACATTAAATCTGGGGGATTGTAAATCCATGGTAGAGTAAACTGTAAGGCAAGTCTATGTATTGTCTGTCCATGTATTTCAAGAGCCTGACACAGTGTGCTGGCTTATAAAACTTTTCAATAAATTTTTGCTGAAATGAACTAACTAGAACACTAGGGTAGTAAAATTTCCTTGGAGAAGTTTAATCCCATGATTTTTAATTTTGGGGGTCATATCTCCCCTTGTAAAAAATCTGTAGAGAGCATATGTGGAGAAGCACCAAATTTTTATCCAAATGAATGCATGTGTGCACTCCTAGAGTCCTTTCACAGGCCATCTAGGATTTTTAAACCTTTTAATTTTTATACGCACTGACACTGTTAATGAACAGAAATTTTAAATTCTTGACCCAAATCCCAGGGCTGATCATTGGCAGAATTTTTATTATCTCCTGAGTCTATTAATTTTCAATGATTTTTCCCCCTCTTCCATTAAGCTACACATTTTTTTCTAAAAGGAATACATTTTCCATTCCCAACAAAGAGGATGGACTCCATTGCATAAAACTAAATGAGCTGACCACTGGGAGTTGTAATTTTGTCCTGGGTTTACTGGCCTGGGAATCTCCAGTGTAAGCATGTGTTGTTCCCTAGGGGCAATTGCTTAAGTGCAACCAGGACCACCTGTTGCTAAATGCTTCCTTGAGCAGCTCTAAGTACCAAAGGGGATGTGAATGTTAATGTGACGTTGTCTCCAGCCAAAGTAAGGTAAGGAGTTTATACTTTTATCCAAATGATTTTAACATATAGATTTTTGCATCCTGAGTTATCAAAAGAATTGGCACCACTCTCTCTCTCTCTCTCTCTCACTCCCAAGTGGGTGTTATACAGTTATAGCAATTGCCCATGGGCCATAAAAAATGGACACTAGATAATGTGGACCATGGGCATGCTTGAACAACAGGCACATAACAATGGTTTGAAATCTGACGTAAATAGACTTGCTGAGATTTGGTAATGATTGGCCAGCAGCACTGAAAATAAAACAAAGTTAAAACCAAATACCCATATAGGTCCCAACAATGTAAGAGGCAACCCAAGGAAGAACCGTAGGCAGTCCGCGTTCTTGTGTGTGGCAGGGGGAGATAATGTTCCAGGATTTTTCCCAACAACAAAATACAAGAAGAATATCTCTGAGAGTAGTTTTGGTTAACATGTGAGAGGCTAGGTCACTGTGCTGACAATTTGGAACAAAAAACACAGTGCCCTGGAGCACAAGTGGATGTGAGACTATCTAGAAACAGAAAGCTTCCATGTTCCATGTTCTTACATTGCTTCCATGTTGATCTCTTCAGTGTCTTTCGAAAGGTAACGTCTGGTTCGGTACCCCCAAGGCATATAGGCACTCAAAAATCTGTTGTTTTTTTATTAAAATGTTGATTTGATTCTCACTCATTTATTTGAGAGCTTCCCAGTTTAATCTATTGATTTGTTTAAGCTTTTCCTGCTGGTCTTGAACTGGGTCATCGGGATAACTCTTAACATTTAACTAGAGTCATTAAAAGTAAATAGACATTTGAGAATAGTGTAATTGGTTGTGAAGGCATTTCCAAGGTGGAGAGGCCAAAGGTGGCAAAGTCAATCCGTGTGGGCATGCTGTCTTTGAGACCTGACTTACTCAGCAGTTCTCCAACACGACTAAAGACTTCCTATAGCTTCAGGCACTAATTTGTCCAAGGACTGTTGTAAGACTTTGGCTAAAGAAAACCAGAAAGCCTATGAAAACATGGCTTACTAATAACACATCCCAGCTGTTCGCTCCCTGTTAAAAAGTAGAGAATGACATGTCTTGGAACAGCTTAAGTACTCTGCTAGGTATGTTTTTAGGACTGTACCGAGTCTTAACAGCATGAATCCTGTTCATTTAAATTGGGGTTGTGTAGTTGAAACTTGTCTCAGACCTCAGCTTTTTTGCTGTTGATATGTCATGTTCAGTATATCAGTAACTCAAGTAGGAAGGCATCTTTACGCCTCCTGTTAGACTTCTTTGAAGACAAGTTATCACTCCTCTCTGTCTTACCTGGAGCAATAATCCTCAAATTGTTGCATGCATAAGAGCATGTATAAGAATCACCTAGAACACTTGTTAAATCACAGATCACTTGGATGCCATCTAAGAGACTGATTCTGTTGATCTGGAGTAGAAGTTAAAAATCTGTCTTTTTAATGAACTCCTTGCTGCCAATTCTGGGGCTATGCTGTGGGTAGCTCTGCCTTGGAGCTCTGGTCCACAGCCCTACCCAACTCAAAGGCCTTTATTGATATCAGAGATTTTATAACATAGCATTTACTATACTAAAATTAAATTCATAGATAATATAAACCTCCCACACACTTATTTTAAGTCAATATAAAGCTCTAAACATATTGTAAAAATACATTGTAAAAGAGATTAAGAGGAAAATAATTTATGATAAAATAAGTATTTCAACATGTAAATGCTTAAGCATATAACTACATTATAAGATATAATGAAACTGTCAATGTTTACACTCCTTCAAGGGTCACCTTGAATGTCAGCTAAAATGCAGGTGTGTTATGTTGCCACTCAACTATGATGAGTGGTGTTGCCTTCCGTGAGGTGATTCTCTGAAATACTAAACAATTCTTGATAAAGTGCCAAAGAAAACAAAGGGCACATTCCCTCAATGTGTATGATAGTTGCAATTAAAACAGTGTAAAAAAGATATTTTGTATTTATATATAGAATGGAGTTAAATTTTAGGTTTAGGTACTTATAAACACACTTCTCATGCACATAAATGTCAGATGGGATCTGAGGCGTTTCTTTTTTCTTCCTCGTGTGAGATTACACATTGCAGGACATCTACAATTCCAGGTCTCCACCCACTAAATACCACGCCAAACATTGTGACAACCTCCAAATTCCCCTAGTAACTAAGGACACATCTGAAATAGAATATCAAACACAATGCCTTGAAAATAGTAAGAAATTGATCGTTTTTTAAAGAATTAAAGAGAGATACTCTTCCATGGGAAAGGGGGATTGGTTACTGGATACTTTATTTTTAGACATACTGTATCGGGGGATTTATTTTTCAAAAAAATAAAAACTCAACAACAATGATCAATTACAGTTTTCTTTACACTGTCTTTTCTAGTTATTTTTACTTAAAATGGGTATGACACATCTTCACCACTGTGCATTTACATCATTATTTCAATCAGCTTGTAAATCAGCTGACAAAAGAGCAGCCTTTGGGTCATATTCGGCAACTGAGGTGGAAAAATGTCATGAATCCAACTGCATGCAGCTGGGGTCTCTACCTGGAGTGACAATGTGCCCCACTCTGCCTTGGACAGTTCTGGTTTACACCTGTGGTTCTGGTGTAATTATAAATAATTACATTCATTCTCAAAAGTATCTCTATTTGGACTATAAATTATACTGTCACCCTAGTATACCTCACTAACAATTCCAGGTGCTAAAGAGCTTATATTTTTACCTTGTGTAACATAAGAAAAAGTTTCCAAATGTAAACACTATTGCAACTTTTTTCTGCAGTAAAACAGGGCGGGACAATCCTTGGTGTTCTGAGATTTTGGTCCCGTGTCCTAGATGAGAGTAATTTACTATAAACTGAGTAGGGTAGGATATTTTCATTACCAACCATCCTGAAGTACAACATTCGACAATTCCTTATGTTCTTTTTGTATTTCTGTGACTTTCTCGTATTCTGACTGTATACAGTACTATCTCACTCAGAACAATGAATGCATGCCATCTTCTTCCTCTGAAATTTTATAGCTAAGCTGACATTCACTAAATGAAATGAAGAGAGTATGGATTTTCTTTATTCCAAAGCTTTGAGAATGGCAATCCATATCCAAACTGTAGAATCTAACTTAATCTCGGACGGAAATGAGGATCCTAATCTGCCCATTTAGTGATTTCAACATCAGTCTTGTGGCCCTAAGCCTTGTTTCTGGGGTGAGCCTGGGAACCCACAGATTTCCTAAGTGCCACCTTTCTCTGATTGCTTGGATCCTATAACTGAATATCTGCCTTTCCTGAGTCTGCTCCAACTGTTCTTACTGAATCTCAGACTCTTTGGTGAAAGCTCAAATACCCTGTACTTTCTTTTCTACTTTCCTCTTGGACATGGCCCTTATTCTTGTCCCCAAAGCCTCCCCCACCCCCAGTCTCTGGCAGAGTCTCCTGCCTAATTCTAGGTAGTTATTTCAGTAAAAGTAGCTGTCAGTAAAAAAAAAAAAAAAAAAAAAAAATGAACCAACCAGAAGCAATTGCCCTAAGTTCAAATAAATTTACAGAACTGTGATCTTGGGTCAGCTCTTCTATTCTCTTAACCTCTTTTTTTTTCCTCAAAGTAACCCACAGATAGTTCTTACTCCCTAAGATGAGAATCAAATGATACAATATTTGCAAGATGCCTAGAATTCAGTGGTGTTCAATAGAGCAGATTCTGGAATAGAAGCTCTATATAAGAGTAACAGGAGCCAAAAAATACCTCTGACACAGGTAAGAACTGAATTTGAGTCCCAATCTATCTACCTTAAAGGCCATAATCAGAACTTGAATCCTTTGGAACCTGGGAGTCATGGCATTTAAGAATTGGTCTGCCTTTCCAGTTGTCAGGTATCATGAAGATGGAAGAGTCCAATAAACATTTACAATGTTATAATTCTTGAAGATGAAATGAAATAGCATAAGAAATCTGACACTGTATATCCAAGAAGGAATACAGGGCAGATACGGGAAAAAAAAGAACAAAAACTAGTTGGTACCCTTAGATTGTCACATCCTAACTAAATTTCATTAAAACTCAGATCTCCTAAACAGGGAGGAAAAAAACCCTGGTTGACATAGTAGCATGACAAGCATGGTGCAACATCATCTTTCCAGATAGCAGCCTGTTCCTGCTTCCTCCCTTAGACATAGTTAACGTTCCATAGGTGTGGCAAATAGCAAATGCTCATCAGGAGCAGAAATATTCGTATCAGCACGAGCAGTTTACAAGTAACAAGACACTCCAGATCATTGCTGTCCAACAGAAGTTTCTGCAATGATGAAAATGTTGCCTGTCTGCGCTTTCCAATATGGTAGCCACTAGCCACTTGTGGCTGTTGAGCATTGAAATGTGGTCGATGTGGCTGAGGACCTGAATTTTTCATTTTAAGTAAATTTTGATTTAAATAGTTCCATATGGCTAGTGACTATGATATTGACTACCACAGTTGTAGGGGAATCATCTTTAGTAGCAGATACTTATTAACGACATCCATCCTTCCTTCCCTGCATATTTATTAGGTTGCATATTATACTTTTATTATGATCCTTTCCTTGTTTTTCCCATTCAAAGCTGCTACAGTCATTCATTTGAACCAGGTTTCTGCTGCATAAAATTTTTGGAGTGATTAAGCAGCACAAAATGGAATTTACCTTTGATCCTCTATAGCAGTCACAAGATTAGTGCCTTTTGGAGAAAAAAATCCCAACTGATGACCTATTTGCTCTAGTCTTCCCTTGGTCATTTCAACAAGAACTGTGGATTCCTGATACACTGGCACACCAAAGGGATGAAAACACTGTGTCCAGGGGCTTCCTGCCAGGGTTATGTGCGGGTCACTGTGACCCAGCCAAAAAGCTACAGATACCATGGTGCGTAACCTGGATCCTGATTGAAGATATAGTTTAAAAAATTAGCTAGTCTTTTTGTAATAGGTATTTTTGGGGGGCTCAGTGATGAATGTTTGTTTATGTTTCTTGAGCCATACAAATAACAAATTGATTTCCTTAACTTTAATAAAGACATTCCTTTGCTAGACCAATGAAAACCTCATGCTCTGTTGGAAAAGTTCTAATCAGTGAGCAATGGATGATACCACTGATATTCTGGAAGTACCAATCCTCCAGAAGGTCCTGCCAATGATAACAAATATCCCTTGATCCCAACATACGGATAAATCCCATTTAAAGCCTTTTGCTAAAAACCAAGAATAGCTTACCTGTTTAAAGAACAAGATGGTTCTATTGTAGTCGAAATGATTCTTAAATAATTCATCTACTTATTTTGGTAGTTATTTGTGCTTTCTCTCTAAATCTCTTACATGAAACATTACTGTAACAATATTTGTAATGGTTATGAAGGGAAAAGCCAATGAATCTGCAGGTTTATTTAACTGAATGCAAACTGGTTAAGAACTTCAGAGGAAAGGATATTATTGAAGATGAGATGTAGAATATTTCAAATAAAATAAAGTAAAATAAAATAAATTATAGCACCCTTATCCCTATACCAAACTTGTAACCAGGTTAACATTGTATATTCTATATTCCCTTTGGTTTGCTACAAAGCAATCAAATACAGTGAAATATCAAGGAGATTACTTTTAAAAATGAGGGCAACTGGGATCTGTATTATAGTATTTAGTAACTACTTCAGCTACCTGGGAACTCTCTCTCTCTCTCTCTCTGCTAAGAGAACCTGAAAGTTGGTTGTATATTATGTATCTTATGTAGCAATTATATTTCAGTTACTAGGCTGGACATTCCCAAACTCTGAGGTCACTGTGGTAGGTTAGACTATTATTCAGCAAATATTTACTCCGTCACCCATTTCAATGGGAGAACGTACTGCCCCACTCCATCGATTTGGGGCTTGTCTGGCTGTTGCCAGTGGAATGTGTGTGAAAGTACTGTTGTGCCAGTTCTGAGCCTGAGTGTTCAGAAACATCACATGTTTCCACTTGTGACCTCCACCTTGAGAAAAACGTGGGTCAGGTGGCCAGAATGAGGTATGCTGAAGACACCTGCACCCAACTTACAGAGTGAAACAGCCCCCCCCCCCCCCCCCGCCGACCCCCCACCGGCTGAGCCCAGATCCGCTGAACCACACTGGGCCTGCCATTCTGGGAATGTGAGAATATATTTATTGTCCTATGCCACTGAGATTGGCTGTTGTTTCTTATGGCAACAACTGCCTGCTACGCTCAGGGTAAGTCACTTTGTAAAAAAAATAAGGCCTTTCTATAATCTATGCATTGCTCCAGCATCTGTCTTCTTCACTTTGATCTTCTCATACCTATAATCTCCTCTTCTGAAGTTGCTAAAGAGTAGCGAAGGATGTTCTAGATGCTTGCAACTCAAAATATATCCTCGCTCTGGCACTTTTACCATCACCTTGGTGCGTGTTCAAAATGCAAACCCTCAGGCCTCACTCCAGACTAACTGAATCATTATCTCTGGGGATGAGGCCCAGAAATCTGTGTTTTAACAGGTTTTCCGGGAAATGCTCCCCACACGTTAAGGTGGTCACCATTTGTCCAGGACTGTTTCGGTCTTAGCACTGAAAGTCACTCTTTCTGAGATAGCCCTCAGAAGGTTGGTCAATGGGAGAATCAATGTAGTATCCTACAGTGATGAGATTTCTGCAGTACTGGGAAGGCACTCTTCTCCACATGCCTATTTCTGAAAATTCTTCTGAAATACTGTTAATACTTCATGTCTTTGGCAATGGCCAGAGCTTTCCCTTGCTAAGCTGCAAATCTTCACAGAAAGGTAATTCATGGAGCCTGTCCAAGTGGAGTGTATTGCTTCAAGATAAAGGGCAGCTTTCTCAGAGGGAAGGGAGCAAGGATTCGTAAGCTCCTCACTGATGCTCTGTGTCTAAAGTATAAATGAAGGAGATTTGTCTAAAGTATAAATGAAGGAGATTTTCAGATTCTTATGTGCCAGTCTTTTCACTGAACATGGGAATAGAAGTTAGAGACAGTGGGGTTAGACAAGGGGCAAGAAAAAACACTAACTGTATATTTCTAAGACTTAACAGTTCTACTAGAACACTAATTTTTCCAACGTGACTTCCCTCCCCCGTCTTCAGAGACAGAATGGGGCCCCTTTTAGCCCAATTTCCTTAGGCAGCAGTAGAATTAACTTACTCATGTTCTACTGAACACTGGGCATGTAACTCCCTGTGCAGGTTAAGCTCTGGTGCCTTGTGATTTCAGGGTTCTCTGTTCGAGTCAACTTCTCTTAGCCCGAATTGGAGCCCATCAGTCTGTGGGGCCCAGAGCAACTTAACCATCTTTGGACAGAATCCATCCAAGAGTTCACCCAGTGCCCTGAAGTCCTGCACATGTGCGGGAGCCACAGGAAGCCCCTTGGATCAAAGAGAGCCGAGAGAGCCTCGACGGGGCTGCGGGAACATCGTGTAATTTACCCAAACCATCTGCGAGTGACATAAATACCAGCCGCTCAGAACACCTGCACCAGATGACTCAGCACCAAGTTGGGAAGCCAGCAGGGGGTTGAAATAAAAGAAAACAAAAACTTCAGTGACTGGAGCAAAACAAATCATCACATTTTGGCACCAGCTGCACTGGAAAGAAAAAAAAAAATGAACGAAAGAAAATGAGTTGGCAATTTTTAGTCAACTTCCAGTCAGAGAGGTCTGCCAGCTGGATGTGTCGAAGTTTGTGTTGGGGGGGCGGGTAGGAAGGGGGTTTAAAAGAAAAATGAAGAAATATTAAATCCTAGAGACCTCCAACAATAGTTTCAAGGGCCTGGCTTTCTAGATAAAGAACAGCTGCTGCTGAACTTAAGACACAAAATGTTGATTACGACGTAGAAGGAATAGAGAAAGAGGGGCCCTGTTGATAGAGTGAAGAGGGAGTGAGCAGGCGTGGACTTTGGGCGTGCCATGCCCCCGCAAGCAAGCCAGAGAAGTCCTGATGGGCCACTTCCTCTCACCTGCGAAGGCACTCGTTTATTTAGTCACAGTCCTTCAAAAACTCTCCCAGAAAACCCCCCTGCAGCTTTAGCCACCATGAAGAAGGCCGGCCACACAATTTCAAGACCTGAATATACCATCAGTAGGAAAAGAAAAACCCGATTGCCTGTGAGTGCTTCTAATGAGGCAGTTTCTGGAATTTCAATTACTGTGGGGTGCCTACTGTTTATAGCATTGACCTTGTATTTTCTCTGGTAGAGAGGAGCGATGTGATGAATGGCGGGCACACCACTTTCCGCCTCATCCACCAGATGAATGGCCACAGATACTCTTGGCATCTGAAGTGGTCCAGGTGGTCCCTCTGGCCTGATTCCCTTGGCCAGTTTTCCTTTCTCATCTGGGAATTTTGACCCTCCTGCTTTCCAACTAATTGTCTCATATTATCTCCTTTTTGTTCATGACTGTCCTTTCAGCAAAAGGTTGCAAAATCTCAGGCTGTTGAGACAGAAAGTCTCAATTAACCTCTAACCTCATTTCAGTGCCCGTGGTGGCTTGGGTTATTCCTTACACCTAATCATGGGCCCATTAACAAGTTGTGCGAAAACTAAACAAAACAAAAACACTGTTTTGACCAGGCTGTAATTGCTGCTAAATGACACTTAACAATGGCTCCCTTGTACTGCTAAATGGACAGTGTGGGCCACTCAGGCACACTGCGAAATCCTGGGCAGTGAGATTTATTTGTGATAAGGGCCTCCCTGTATCTCTTTAAGCGCTTCGCCCAGCAACTCCCTTGATGGAAGGGTGGTCATTTTTTTGGATCGCCAGAACTGACAACATGGCACAAAGCATGAAGGACAACTCCCACGGAGGACTACGAGAGCCTTCCTCCCCTCCTGCTGCAAATATAATTAGTTTATGTTAGCTGGAAAAGGTCAGAGGTTGTCAAAGGGTAGCACACTCTTTGTTTTTAGGCAAGATAGTGGAATAATTGCTTGATGCTCAGATCTGCAGGTGCTGTAAGGAGCTCATTTGGGCTTGGCAGCCTGCAGGGAAAGCTCATTTCCTCTGGAAAACCACGGAATTCCTTGTGACAGAGTCTATTTGCCGTGACAGGAGTGATTATCCATTCATGCCCTCAGGACAATACCTGCCACACTCTGCCTTCACCTTACTCCCATTTTCACACACTCCAGGCGTTGAGCCCCCTTCCTCTCTTTTCTTATGAGAACAGTGGAAGCATGAGCAGACAGACCAACCTGGCTGACTTCGTGTGAGAGAAGATCCCGGGCGTATTAGGACATAGAGGGAGAGGGGGAAAATAGCTCACGGAGCAGTTTATTCAAGAAAAAGGAGAAATCAAAAGAAAAAAAAAAAAAAGGAAAAGAGATCCTCTATCATAAGGCACTAAGTTAAATGTCACAGTTGGTTTTAAGTGGGAGAAGAAAGAGTAAAGGAGAAGATTCTTTAAAAAGAGGGCCTGCTTAAAAATGGACCCCATTTCCCCCCAAGCTCATCACCTTCATTTTGTTTTTCCTGCTTGTCTCAAGAAATAGTAACAGGTTGTAATGAGATACCTAATTAACCTGGATTACAAAATCTTTAAAAACCAAGGAAAGCTCTCTGTATTTACTCTCTGGGGGACTCACTTTTGCTGTGAGGAAATCCTTTTTCAGTAAATCTGGGGATGTTTTACATATAGGACAAGATTATGCTTTCAGCCATCTGTTGAGGAAGCAAAGGAAAGTGATTCTAAAGCCAGATAGTTCAGATTCTCTTGCACCTGCTAGTTGTGTGAACTTGGTTGGACAAGGCATTCAACTTCTTTGTTTGTTATACGTTAAGTTTCTCCAAAGGTATAATGAGGATAATAATGCCTTATTACATTTCTTGCCCAATTGATCTCAGGTTCAAAAGTGTGTTTTAATCTTTTTTTAAGATTTTATTTATTTATTTGAGAGAGAAAGAGAGAGAGAGTGTGTGCGAGAGAGAGAAGGAGCTGGGGAGGGCAGGAGAGGGAGAAGTAGACTCCCTGCTGAGCAGGGAGCCCGACTCAGGGCTCGATTTGGGACTCCGGGATCATGACTTGAGGCCTAAGGCAGACGCTTAACCAAATGAGCCACCCAGGCGCCCCCAAAAGTGTGTTTTAGAGTTACCCTTCCCATTCCAACACACAGCTCAATTGTGATAAAGCGAATATGGATTTTGCTTTTAGTCTTTTTTTCAAATCTTTGTTGCTGGTGGCTTAGGCTAAGGTCATCTCCATGGTGGAAAGTCTAGACCCTGGAGTTTCTCTTTGAACCGGCCACTGAGAAGCCGAAGACTTTTTTTTTTTACTTTATTATTTATTTATTTATTTATTTATTTATTTATTTTAGTATTTTTTTATGTTATGTTAATCACCATACATTACATCATTAGTTTCTGATGTAGTGTTCCATGATTCATTGTTTGCACATAACACCCAGTGCTCCCTGCAGAATATGCCCTCCCTAACACCCATCACCAGGCTAACCCATCCCCCCACCCCTTCCCCTCCAGAACCCTCAATTTTTTTTTAGAGTCCATCGTCTCTCATGGTTCTGATATCTAATGTGCCTGGCTCTTGAACAGTCCACCTAACAAGACTTGTATTGTTTCTCTTCTACTTTCCAGCTCTTTGCTTTTACCTGGCATCTCTGTAAAGGTCCTGAAATTATTTGCTAGCCTGCCATAACTTTGGTCTCTGCATAAGTTATTCAGATTCAGAATTTGGATTAAAGCAGAATTTTACATATATATAAATGAGATAATAAGCTCAATACTGAGGGCAGCACCTGAATTAACTACATCTTGACAGTAATACACTTCACATGACTAATTTAGACAGGTTTGTAGCTTTGTGGTGGCACTTAAAAAAATAAAGAACACAAGTCTTTGATGTTTTAGGAGGCTGTGCCTTTAATGTGTTTTGACACCTGTTTTGGGGGGTATGCACAAGTAATATGCCTGGAGAAATACTAGCTATGGAGAGTGAGTCAGAAATCTAATTAACTGTGATGAAAAGAGTTTTGAGCCTCTTTATCCTCAGTAAGTTAAAATCCTTGTATCTAGAGAAAAATTTTTAAAAATTAAGAAAGGAAAAGAAAAAAAAGACTAAAGAAGGAAGTAAACAAGGGAGGGAGGGAGGAAGGAAAAAAGGTAATCAAAGGAAGGGAGGGATTGATGGGTTATATCCAATTACCAACAAAAATAAATGTTAAGATACCAGAACTCCAGGGAGGAGTTAATGTACCAGTCCCTCATTGTCTGATTGGACATAGTCTTTATGAAGTAACATTCAAGAATGTAGATAAAAAAGAAATGATGGAAACTAACCGTGAGCACCTTAAGGTCTTGGTTGGGAAAGAAGGTTAGAATGATCACTTACAGAGTCAGGGACACATGACCTGAGCCTCAGAGGAAAGCTAAGATGTAGGACCTCAATAGGCAGGGAGAGGACAGAGGAGGGCATGGGGAAGAGATGGGCAAGGCCATGTGGTGGTATATGCATTGCATCAATAGCTCCACTTTTCACCCTCTCCTGAATCCACGCCCTTTGTCCTGTAATGTATAGTGTCCTCCCACTCTGGACAGAGTGTTCTGCTCTATCTCCTGATTCTTGCTTTGGCAAACTTAGCAAACATGGCGTCAACAGAGGCTGTAAAAATATACTAGAATTCCAGAAAAGTCCTTGAACATCTCTTCTACATTCGTCTTCTACCTTTGCCATGAGAAAATGCTCAGATTAGCCTGCTAGAGGACAAGACATGCAAGGCACAGCAGAATTGTCCCAGTGTTTCCAGTGGGGTTCCTTCTAGACAAGCTGACAGCAGGTGTATCCCAGACATAGGAGAGAACCTAGCTAAGATCAGCAGAGCCCCCTAGCTCATCTATAGCACACTGCAAGCATAAGAACAGTTCCATCCAATACTTCAAGAATACCCCAGCCAAGCTACAAACTATGATATAAATATGCTTATATTTTAAGCCAGTAAGTTTTGAGGTAATTTGCTATGTAGCATTATTGTGGCAATAAGGAACTGATACATATGTCATGCTTTAAATCGTGCATTCATTAATATAGACTCTAATTTGAGGACAGATTCTTCCATTCTTTATGCTGTGGGTATTTGGAAATCATCTTTTGTAGAGGAGTAGGCATTAGTATGAAGAGAAAGGAAGCTCAAAGAGTTATGTTTATTTACACACGAGTAAACAGAATTGAGAAAAATATCATCATCAGTTCATTCATAACTAAAATAGTGTTCCTGAAATAGCTGGAAACTAAGGAAAAATATTGTACTCACTTGAATTCTCTCAACTAAGTGCCTCAAGCAACCACATTTTATAAAATTAAAAAAGACATCTGAAGTATTAAAAATTCACTCTTTGGTATTGCACATGTTTTTAGAAAGACAATTCATATTTATTCTTTTTTTAATGTTTTATTAACTTAAATATATGATTTTTGAAAATAATAGAAAACACACCATTCAGATTATGGAAGAGAAGATTACCAATAACTTTTAAGATTGCCCCTCAGTGACCCTCCCCACATATAATCCCATCTGCCTTTTATTCTCCTCAAAAATGCCCACCAACCTATATTTTGTGTTCATCTACACTTTTTCTTTAAGATGTTCATTCTTATGACTCTGAAATATTTAGGATCAACTATGATCTCTCTATCTGCAGTGCTGTATTTCTAACTACATACAATTCCATACATGTAGACGTCATGCTCAGTAGCCTGCTGTCACCTCAGAAATAACATGTCTAAAAACAGATTTACCACTGCCCCCAAAAAACAACTTCCTTTCCAAAATGTCTGAGGTCTGCCAATGCCCACACCCTGTCCCACAAGCCAAGGCCGAAGTGGTCATGAGGTTGAATAAGAGAGGAAGCATAGACAGGTTGGCACAAATCCTTCACCACTGCAGAAAAACACTTTGATCCACATATGGCCAATGGGCCACTAGCAACATCTTGAAATCATAAAGGTTACATGTAATTACAAAATTACAGACAGTCCTCATATTTTCCCACTCACCTGACTGAATAAAGATGTCCTTCAGTAGATGAATGTTTAAATAAACTGTGGTACATCCAGACAATGGAATATTATTCAGCACTAAAAAAAAATGAGCTATCAAATCATGAGAAGACACGGAGGAAACTTAAATGCATATTCCTAAGTGAAAGAAGCCAATATGAAAAGGCTACATACTGTATGGTCCCAGCTACATGACACTCAAGACTGTGGAGACAATAAAAAGATCAGTGTTTGCCAGGGGTGGGTGGGGGACAGAGAATAGGAGAAACATGGAAGCCTTTCAGGGCAGTGAAAATATTCTATACAATATTATAATAATGAATATATGTCATTATACATTTGTCCAAACCCACAGAAGGTATAGTACCACAAGTAAACCCTAATGTCAATTTTGGACTTTGGGTGATAATGATGTGTCAATATAGGTTCATTAATTGTAACAAATGTACCACCTGGTGCAGGATATTGATAATGGGGAAGCTATGCATGTGTAGGGGTGGGGAGTATATGGGAAATCTGTGTACCTTCCTCTCAGTTTTGCTGTGAACCTAAACCTGCTCAAAAAAAGTAGTCTATTATGTTATGTTAGTCACCATACAGTACATAATAAAAAATGCTTTTTTGAATTTTAAAAAAAGAAAATAGCATTCTAGATATTAATATGTGTAATAATTTCACTAATAAACCTGTTTTCCAAAATGAAAAAAAACATAGTCTATTGTTTTTAAAGGCTATTTAAGGAAAAGCAAAACTGTACAACTAGTTCATTATTTTTTCCATTCTACAAAATGTGTAACTAATTCATTCATCAATTGGTTGACAGAGACCTACCGATAAATAAGACGAGATACCACTGCTTTTATGTAGCTTATGTTGTATTATAAGGGATGGATAATGAGCAAATAAATAAGATAATTTGAGAAAATGTTAAATTATCAGAAAGTAATGAAATATGGGGCAACTGGGTGGCTCAGTTGGTTAAGCGACTGCCTTCAGCTCAGGTCATGATCCTGGAGTCCCAGGATCAAGTCCCACATCGGGCTCCCACATCTGACCCTCTCCCCTCTCATGCTCTCTCTCATTCTCTCTCTCTCAAATAAATAAATAAAATCTTTAAAAAAAAAAAAAAAAGAAAGTAATGAAATAGAATGATTAGACAGAGTTGGGCTTGATTGAGTATGGAGATGCTACTTGAAATAGGACAGCCAAGGAAGGCTATTTGAAGGGATCACATTTAGACCAAAACTGAATGGGAAGCTGCCATATATAATTATAATGAAAATCATAGCTGAAAGGGGCCAGCGGTAAAAAAATAAATAAAATAATAAAAAATATAAAAAATCAAAAAGCACGCATCGACTTATGACGACGATAAGGTTTCCATAAAATTATAAATTTTATTTAGGGTCAGATTATGGAAATACGGGGATGACAGTGCTGCTGGCAGGGCTGTGGTGCCACCAAGTCCTATATTTTTTTTTTTTTTTGTGCTCCTGTGTTTTTTGTACTGTATTTTTTTATCCTTTCAATTTTGAAGTCGCTCAAGTTTGGCTTGTACAAAGGTTATTTATGTCATAGATATTCAGAGTAGTACTGAGCCATCTAAACTCTCCCGTCTGGTTCTCTGTGATGAACTAACATACATCTAAATAAAATAACTGGTATATCTATAATAGCTTTTTATTTGTATTTACTTTTGGATTGTAAGTTTTAGAAACCAAAGAGAAATTGCCTGAAGTATAAAAGGGGAAAATGAGTCATGTAACTGAAAAGTACAGGGATAGAGCTGATTTAGGCATGGCTGGGTCCAGGAGCTCAGCTGAGAATATCAAAGCTCAGTGTCTTGCCATCTTTCAGCTCAGTGCTCCTCTGCATTGGCTTAACTCTAGGGAGATTTCCCCTGCCTACCTGCTTCTCATCCAATGGCTTGAGAACTTTATTTCCCAATAGTTGTAAGAGTGTCTCTGGACTGGGTTTCAACTGACTGCCAAATCATATGTCCATCATTGAATGTCTTCACTGTGACCAAGGTAATGGAATACCTGGGTTTGACTAAGAGTAGAAAAGGGACTTTTCCCACAAGAAAATCAAATTCAGTTACAAAACTGTGGTGAAATCTATTCTGGGCCCACACAAATAATTGATACCTATTATAGCAACAGTTCTCATGATGTTGCCTGCACACCAGCCGGTCAGCACCACCTGTTAGAAATGCAAATTCTTAGGCTCTACCCTAGAGGTCCTGAGTCAGAAACTCTGGGGGTGGACCCAGTAATGCATGCTTTCGCGAGTCACCTAGGTGATTCTGATGTGCACAAAGTTTGAGAATTCCTGCTCTGTACCGTCATACTTAGAACAAAATCCTCACATCCTTTCCACAATCTACAAAGTCACATATATGCACATGATCCTCTTCTACCTCTGAGACCTCATCGGGTGTCATCTCCACCTGGCTCATTTCATCTTCTGATTCTCAACATTCCAAGTAATTGTCATCTTACTGCATTTGCATGTGGTATTCTCTATGCCTTAGAATGTTCCTCATGTAGCTAGTTGTTCTCACAATTACAGTAGCCCTTCAAAAGTCCTCTCCCAGAATCATGACCACAATAAAGCATTTCCCTCTCAACCCAAACAACTCTAACACATTTTCATTTCCTCTATTTTTATAACCATAATCCAGAATTATCTATTTGTTGATTTATATATTCGCTTATTCAGATAGACAAATATTAAGATATATAATTGTTTTTCTGTCCAATATCCTTAGAATGTAAGTGCTGTGTGAGCAGTAGCATTTGACTTGTGACTGTAAAATCCCTAGGACATAAAACAGTTCTTGGCATGTAGAAGATGCTCACTAAATATTTATAGAATTATTTAATAAACAAGTCATTTAATCCACTATGGTGGTTCCTGCTGCTACGTTGTCACCATCAGACATCAAAGAAGGGAACAGCAGAATAAAATTATTAAGTATGGTGGTGGTGGTGGGGGGGGGGGTCAGGTTATCCCCAAGGGAAGGAGCTACAAACACCACAAGCACAGTGCTTAGTAACACAAACTGAGGGGGGCCCAATTTTTCAAATAAAACCATTCTGGCTTTCCAGCCCTGAAGACCACATCCTTTCAGATGCTTGCACTAAAGGAAAAAAAGGGAGGAATTATCCCTTTCAAATAATAGAGTAGGATATTTAAATTTGGGTTTTCCCTTCATTTATAGTACATTTTCATCTTTTATGGGACAACACTAGCCAAGAGACAGGAGGACAGGAGAAAGGCTTATTTTAAACAATGTAAAACTGAGGAATTTGATTCCAAGCTTGGGGTGAGAAGAAAGCTGTATAAGCACGGAACTAAAACAGGAACTTAGTGATAGAGATAAACATTCCTATGTGGGTAAGAAGAAAAAAGATGTCCAAATAAGTGCTCAGGAATAAAAATAGTAAATTGCCTTAAAATAGTCTGAAAATTCATTTATGCCAAGGGTTCACAAATATTGTGATGACCCTTCCAGCTGTGGCATTTTTCTGGGTGTGGTTCCCTATAAATAGATTCAGCAATCCCTAAAGAGTGGCATGAGGGATCTGTTGGCAGTCGAAATTAATTTCACCATTGGACTATCATCGTTGATGGTTCTTACATTTCTGATATAACTGAAATGTAGGTGGCTATTGGTTTTTATTGTTCCAAATGCATGTTACAACTTATTCTGTTTTTAAAAAAATGATTTATTTATTTTGGGGGGGGAGGGGCAGAGGGAGAATGAGAATATCAAGCAGACTTCCCACTGAGCATGGAGCCTGATGTGGGGCTCGATCGCATGACCTGAACCAAAACCAAGAGTCAGATGCTTAACCAACTGAGCCACCCAGGCGCCCCTCACAACTTATTCTTGATAGTAATTGGTGATGTGGAGCAAAAAGTTTGATAAAAATTCATCAATAATTTAAAAGTTCCCTTTCCCCAAAAGGTTCAACATCCTCTAGGGCAAAAAAAATTTAGAAGTTTAATATTCAAGTGTTAACTTGAACAGTTACGAATTTTAGCTTGGTGCATTTTTCTTGCGTAGGGAGAGAAGGATTAGTTATAATATTCTAAATCTATTACTGGTGGATTTGGACGACCAAACCCTGAGGCAGATAGGAATGTATCATTGTATCTGCTTTACAGGAGAAAAACTGAGTTCATGCAATACTCAGAGTCATTTAGAGCCAGTAGATAAGCTGTGAGTAGAATCAGGGTACCCCGATCCAAGTTTTATTACCATCATAACAATAAAATGTATAATCCACAAATGAGACCCAAAACAAAACAAAACAAAACACCAGCCCAAACGTTGGGTGACAGTGGACTTAACAGCAAGCCAGGGAAAGCCACTTTAGCCAATTTGAAACTGAATTTCATTTACAGCAGAGCAGGGAGGTTAAAAAGTATAGGCTCTGGACTAGGACAGCTGATATTTGAATCCTGGTTTGACCATCTGGATAGTTGTTTTGTTTTGTTTTAAGAGAGGGGGGCAGAGGGGCAAAGGAAGAGGGAGACAGAGAATCTTAACCAGGCTCCACGCCCAGCATGGAGCCTGACGTAGGACTCCATCTCATGACCCTGAGATCATGACCTGACCTGAAATCAAGAGTTGAATGCCCAACCAACTGAGCACCCAGGTGCCCATCTGGGTAGTTTTTAATCTCTGTGTGATGTTGTCCTCAACTGGAAAAGGGATTAATGAGATAATGTTAAGCATTGAGAAAAATGAGCTTGAAAAAAATGCTCCAGAAGCATTTTGTTACTCACTAAGTTTGGTCTAAAATTTCTATTTTGCTGATTGAGATGAGAATTCATGAAGAGCATGTTTTGATAATTTCATTTTGATCTTCCCCAAGGACAGAAATGAATGCCAAGGAAGCTATCCAACAGGTGTAACAGAATGTCTATCTATTGCCTTCACCCAGAATTACAGCTCCAAAATCTCAGTCTTCATTGACCACAAGTGATTGGTACCTTCAGTGATTTCATTGTGAAGAAAATCTGCAGGGAAGAATCAGTTAAATTTGGATTCTCCAAATAAGCAGAATATTAAATAGTCAAAATTATGAGAACATGAAAGTCTGCCTATAACTAAAGGGGCGACAAACATATGTGTTGCAAAGAAGTGCCTTCCCTTATTTATAATGTTTTGTCCTTTCTTTCTGTCACATTTAAGAACTCACCCACCATTTCCAAAGGTTTTGTACATTACTGATTATTTTGAAAGGAATGCCAGGTACACATGTGGGAGACCTTTCTTATAATAAAATTGGATTGGAAAAAGCAAAACTATGAATGTTTAGCAAAAACAAACTTTGAAAGGAAACTCAACTTTTTTTTAATGTTTCCTTGGGCATTTTTCTAAAATCAGCCTCATTTCTGCATAATATTTTTCTTGGTTGGGCAAAGGCTGGTTAAAATATTCATTATTTTTTTAATGTACTATGCTGCTATTTGCAGCTTCAGGTAGTTAATATTTGTGTTTAAGCTTTGCAGTTCAAATGGGAAAATCCACCCTAAACAGCATTGCTGAACAGCATGAAGGAATCCTTCGAAACAGGAGGTCCCTTTCCTGAATACCAATCAGTGTGGCTTTCCTCTGTGGCTGGGAGAGGAAGCACTGACCAATGTTTGCACTCCACCATGTCCTGCATGTCACAAGCTTAATTTCTAACACTGGCCGCCTTGTCGAAAGAGTTTCCGGATGGCAGGATGAATTGAACCTCTGAGGACCGACGGCGCTACTATGTCTCCAGATGACGTCAACGTCTTCTGGGACAACAGCATGAAAAGCTGAAATGTAATCAGCAAGAGCCTGGCCCAAGATTACCTCAAAGAGTACATGCGTATGTAAATATAACAGGTCAACCCTTTAAGAAGAATCACTGGTGTTTATATGCCAGGCTTGGGTTAAATGCAAGTGTGAGAAGAGAGCAAGAGACCTTTGAATAATGACTAAACAGGCTAAGGAAAGGGTTCTCTTCACATTTGCAAATTTAGATTCAAATGAACATTTGCTAACTTCTACTATAGACCAAGTCTGTATCTCCTATCTCATTTAATACTGATAATAACTTAGAGAAAAACTGTTAGTTAGGAAAATAGAAATGCGGACATTGGGGTTCAGAAAGGCTTAACTATACTTTCTCAAGAGACCATTTATTATTTTTTTCAAATATATCAATTGAACACTTAATATGTATCAGAACCTATGCCCCAACCAGAATTATGAACAAGACAGGGCTGGGATATGAACTCAAGTTATGTGCAAAAAATAAATTAAAAAAATATATATAAATTATATATATATAATTTACTCCTTACAACTTCAGTTAACTCACTGATCTTAGATTGTTGTATCAAGTTATAATCAAGTAATTATCCCAGACACTGTTATCTTTAAATGGATGTATGTGCTATATTTACTTACATATGTTTTTCTTATATTTTTCCACTTTTCTTTCTCATATGGAGAAGAAAATAAATAGCAAACTTATCTCTGTATACTCCCCATGTGTTAACTCCCATCCTCTCCACAATGTTTAATTATTGCCCCACAAGGGCTTTGAGATCGTCAATTGTTAGATTGGTTTCTGTCCTTCCCAGAGCAGAAGAGGGCTTACTTTCAGGAGGCACTGAGTTCTTGCCAAGGAACCACTGAGATGACAGGGCGGGAGAATGAATGTTTCTCTGTGACCTTCTCCTACCTCCTTTCCTTAACTCAGTCCCTTCTCATCCTTATTGTTCTCTGGCCTCGCCTGGAATACCCATGGCCAGTTTGACTAGAATTAATCTAGGTTAAAACTGCCAGGCAACATTAGCCAATATGGCACCACTACTGGTTCCAAAACTGTGTGTGCTCCCTAAGAATAATGTCTTCAGGCCCCTTGGTCTGGCCTAACCTACGATCTAGGTTGCTGTTCTCTCAGGTGTTGGTCATTTTTATCATAGTCCATGTATTTCAAGGTTGAGAGAAAAACTTGACTTTTTTGCTTCCAATTGCTGTTTCTAGTCCATTCACCTTCCTTCCCAATGACAGTAACAACAGTATCAATCTGATCACAAAATCCAACTCTTGCATCCCATGCTAGTTGGCTCTACTGTGTTTTCCCTCTCTCTAGACTCTCATCTATTAACCTCCTGGTCATTCCCTCTTGTTCATCCAGCATTATGGACGGTAGGCTAGTGTTTTTCTTCTCTTATTACAAGTATGACCCAACACCCACATCCCACTCTTACTTCATATGCTTACCCTTCTCTTTTTTATACTCTTCACCTCACTTCCCCGCTCATACCACTATTCCTTAGACCTTGTTATCTCCTGTAAATGCTTTACCTCAAAAATTTAAGCATCCTCTTCCTGATTTGACCTCTTCCTCGTCAAGATTATATTTTAACTATTTTCGTTATGACTTTCTTTGGGTTTCACAATGCCCTCACTTTCCATTTTCCCATACCTTCACATTCCTTGGTAGCCAGTTTATAGTTTAAGATGCTTTACACATCAACATCTGCCTAGCTTATTTCATAAATGGCCTTGCTTCTCTGTCTTTCTGTATTTTCCTTATACTTTCTGGCAATTTCTACACATAGTTTAACATATTTTTTTGGTGCTCTACCCAAGCATTCAAATGTTTCTGGAGAAATTCACACAATAGAGCTATTGGATTCTACTGCCAAATGATGATAATCATGAATAAACTCTCAATACTACTGGGGACTTGTGTATTCATTGCATTAAGGGTCCCAATGTCTTGCCTTCAACTGTATCCATCCCCTCCACCCCTTGCATACAACTTTAGAGCATGAGAGTTTCTCCCACTAAAGAGGAATAGTCACTTTCCCCACTCTTTGATCCTGAACTCAGACATTTAACTGAGTTTTGCCAATGGAATGTCAGCAGATGTGATGAATGCAGAGGCTTGAAAACATACTTGCATACTTTTTGTTTCTGCTCTTGCATCTCTGCCTTGGCCACAAGAATATGCCTGGGCTAGCCTGCTGGAGATGAGAGACACATGGAGAGGAATCATTCCTCCCAGTGACCCAGTGGAAGCCAGCCTAGATCAGTGACAGTCAGCCAATCTCAAAATACATGAGGAATCTCAGACAACTACAGAACTACCAGGCTAATCCACAGACTCACAAACTAAATAAAAGCCTATTGTTTTAAGTCACTCACCTTTGGGTTGGTTTGTTACATAGCACTGCTGTGGCAATCGATAACTAACACTATTAGCTATGTTTCTCTGATCTACTTGTGCTCTAATTCCCAAAACAATTTGTTTCTTCTCCTTATTCTCAAAAAATAAGCACATGCTTCAGAGAGAATGGAGGGCATCTAATGCTAACTCCTTCAACTTCCTTCTGTAAAATATATAAATGTTCTAGCATTTACATCATCCTGTCCTGTGTCTATCCAATCTCAATAGAGAGCTGACGCTTTTGTTGTCCATGGAACCTATATTTTAGATCCAATACCTTCCTATTATTATCTCTTATATCTTATCTCATCCTTTCCTTCTGAACTATCTTTGCCCCTCAATTCATTTCTATCTGGGCTTTAGCCCCTTCCTTCTATGTAAAAATTTTACCTTGGGTCACCAGTGACCCCTAAATCAAAACTTTTTTTTCAATCCTCATCTTAATTTACCTTTCAGAAGCACTCAATACTACAAACTACTTTTTGATTCTTAAAACATTCTCTTGTCTTTATCTCTATAACATGGACTGTTTTGGTTTCCCCCTTAAATATTTATTTACTTCCATCTTCACTTCAGATTTAATCTCATTTATTGTGCCAAGAAATGTTATTCTTCAAGATTTTTTCCTAGGCCCTCTTATATTCTACATTAAAACAAAGAGATCCCATCTGGGCCAATGGCTTCAATTTTCACCACACTACAGAGGACTCACAAATGAGTGTCTCTATCATAGCTCTCACCTCTCAGCTCCAAATCCATTTATCCAGCTGCCTCTTTGATATGCCCATCTGGATATCACTAAGACACCTCAAATTCAGTAGTTTCAAATTAAAGTTCATTATCTACCCCCTTCCCAAACTGATTCTAGCTTGTGTTAACTGTCTCAGAGAATGACAACTATCATCCAAATGGCTATATAAACCAGAAATCTTGGAGTCATCCTTTACAGCCTATCAAATATAGCCAGCTACAAGTCCTATGGATTTTATCTGATGAACAGTAGTCAATGATGGCCATTCTCTCCCCCTCTAGGGCCATCACTTTATTCCAAACTACTAACTTCTCTTGCCTAGATCGCTGCCTCACAGTCGTTCCGCTACCACCAAAGTAGACTCCAAATGTATAAAAATTATCCTCTCTTTCTCTCTTTCATGCTCAGTTATGTTTAAAACATCTAAGTTGTCATTTCACTTGGAATAAACATCAAAATTATTTTTTAAATAATTTTTAAAATATTTATTTATTTATTTATTTGAGAGAGAGAGAGCATGAGCAGGTTGGGGGGTGGGCAGAGGGCTAAGGAGAGAAATCTCAAGCCGACTCCCCACTGAGCACCAAGCCCAACATGGGGCTGCATCCCAGGACCCTGAGATCATGACCTGAGCTGATATCAAGAGCTGGATGCTCAACCGACTGAGCTACCTAGATGCCCCAAACATCAAAATTCTTAAATGACCTGCAAGGTCTGATCTGGTCACTACCTATTTTTACAGCCTCATTTCACACATGTACCCCTACTCCACCATCGAGCCACTCTGACCTTTTCTTCAGTTTCTAGAACTTTCCATGCACCTTCTTGCTATAAGACACACCTCCAGATGAGTTGCAGCTACCAACTCCCCAGGTACTTGCTACTTCTCTGGGCAGGAACATCACCTCTTATGTACTAAATAGCACCTTCTGAAAGCTGAAGATCACCCATCTGGATTTTTTTATGCTACCTATAGCTGGAACTTCTTCCAACCATATGCTATCCTCTGTCTTATCTTCTTAGTTTCTACAAATCAGCTGGTCTCAGTTTGCCATCAGAAGTACCCTGATTTTGACACACATCCTTAATTGTAAAATGTTTCAACTTCACTGTATTCTTATCTATAAATTTTAGATGATTCTTGCACAAATAAGCATACAGGAGTTTCAAAGTAATCTTTCACACAATCCTTCCTCTCACTCTGGTTAAGTTCTATAATGTCAGGGGCTGTATCTGTCTTATTCACTAATGCATTCCCAGTGCCTAAAGCAGTGTCTGGCAGAAAAAGCATTATAATATAAACATTTGTTGAATGAAGGAGGAAAGAAAGTGGAAAAGGGAAGGAGAGAGGGAAGGGTGAAGGTAAAAGGAGGGTAAGAAGGAAGGAAACCACATGGAATAAATATGATGTTTTTAGGCTCCAGATTCCAATAGTCAACAATCAGGAATTAATCCTGCCCCCTTGTGTTATAATTCCTGAAGCAGTCTTTCCATAAAGAAGAGTGATCTCTTCAACTTATACCCAATTCATAATACTGGAGTGTATATTCTTTGCTTTAAGAAAAATAGAGAGGTATGGTTTTGGTGCAGCACTGGGAAGACAGAGTCTAAAATGGCCTCATAAATCTCTAGAAAGTGAGTGTGAGTACAAACCTGCAAAGACTCTCCTGGGTTGTGCAACGTGTCTCCACAAGCTCCGCATCCAGGTCTGCAAGCACTTTGGAATGGAGCTGCTCTGATGGAAATACTTCAGTCCCTGTAAGATCAGAGTTTCGCCTTTGACCTTTCCCTCTCCCTCTCTTTCGATCACTTATATCACCTTTATATTCTGCTATGTATTATGGGTACATTTCTGTCTCTTGGCATGATTCAACAAATATCTAATGTGTTGCCATGTTGTGTTTTTGGTTTTAGTTCACTGTCAACATTCTGAGAGGTAGGGTCTGAAAATCCAGACCAGTTTATTTTGCTTTTTTTTTTTTTTTGCCCCCATGAGGTTGTTGTTGTTGTTGTGGTTTCCTATAGAGTGATTATTTCCAATTAATGCTTCCTGCATATTCAGTTTCAACAGTTTAACAAATATATACTGTAGTGGGAAGGAAGCAGAAGGAACCCTGTCTGCTAGACCAGAAGCTAAAGCAAGGCCCCGATGGGAAAAGTCGGGGGAAGGGGGTGGAGGATGTTAACACAAAAGGACAGGGGACTGCTTGCATCATACTACCCCAGTTCAGAGGCAATCTGTCCCAGGGTTGTTCAAACAGACATACAGACCAAAAAGAGAGCATGGGCATTTTTACACATTCCCAAATTTTGTCCTCTAGTTTATAATATGAATATATATTTCAAAACAGTATATATATATATATATATATATATATATATATATATACACACACACACACATTTTTTATAGGATCTGGCAACACCCCTCCCCCTTTTCTCTAGAAGATTCAGGTAATCCTGACCCAAAAGGGTTTATTTGGATGAAGATGCAATGGTGTGTCACCCCTCCCATACTGTTGACTGGGATGGGTCATGGCTTCAGTCCAACAGGCTTGGTTTCTAACTCTCAACTCTACTACCAGATGTCCCTAAAGGAGCTGGGCAGGGCAGGTTATGTAACACCCCTAAGCCTCTGTCTTCTCATCTCTTAAATTGAGCTAATGATAAATACCAACCTCCTGGAGCTTTTGTGAGAACTAATGCCTGAGGTGCCCAGATAATAGGAGGTTTTTACAGCTGTTGGATTCCTTCCCATCTTTCTTGTGGAACATAAGACTTACAGCATCTTTTAAAGTAGTATTGATTTTTACCGTGATTCAGAAAGAGCTGCTTACCTGAACAGAGAAATGTGACCTGGAATATATAATATCTAGATCCTTTTTCTAATGGAAAACTCTGATCCCCAAATTAACCCTTCTACTTATTTTTAAATGTTATTTGCTTGTATTCTATTTAACATCCATAGCCTTTGGGGGTTTGTTTTATCTGAAGGTAGCATAAAAAATTATGTGCATTAAAATGTATAAAACTCTATCTTAATTGTAGAATATCTTAATGTTGTGGCACCTGGGTGGCTCAGTTGGTTAAGTGTCGGATTCTTGATCTCAACTCAGGTCTTGATCTCTTGATGTGCACAATCCTATCAAAGATACTAAGAGGAAGGTCAACACAAAATCCCAGCCTTTCAGGGGCGCCTGGGTGGCTCAGTCATTAAGCGACTGCCTTCAGCTCAGGTCATGATCCCAGGGTCCTGGGATCAAGCCCCACATCGGGCTCCCTGCTCCGCAGGAAGCCTGCTTCTCCCTCTCCCCCCCCCCCCCTTATGTTCCCTCTCTCGCTGTGTCTCTCTCTGTAAAATAAATAAATAAAATCTTTAAAAAAAAAATCCCAGTCTTTCAGAACTTTATTCATTCATTAATACTTACATGTTTAAAGCATTGAATCACGACTCAGGGGTACATCAGTGACCAAAGCACAACAAAGTCTTTGCTTTCATGAATTTATGATCTAAAGGTGCAGATAGATATTAATCAGGAAATCACACTAATAAATAAATAATTATGAGGCTGTGCCACTGCTGTGTGCTCCACGCTGGGAGGCAGGCACAGTGTAAAACTTCAAAAGATATTTACTGAATGAATAAATGAATGAATGAATGTTGGTTGGCTGAAATTGAAATAAGCATTCAAAGAGACAGGAGCCTTGATTTAGAGAATGGAGCAAAGGAACTCATCTCAAACTGAGATTTGAAAGATGATTAAAAAATAATCAAGAAAATGCTTCTGGGAATGGGTGTTTCAGAAAGGGGAGTATATTAGGGTTCTCCAAAAAATTTTGGGGGCTGGCGATTCTGAAATCTGTAGGGCAGGCTGGCAGGCTGGCAGTTCAAGGAAAAGTTGATGTTTCAGTGTTAAACTGAAATCTACAGACTGAAAACTCAAGGAGGGGTTCTATATTGAAGGCTGGAGGCAGAATTGCTTCTTTTGGGAAACCAGTCTTTACTCTTAAGGTCTTTGATTGAATGAGGTCCACCCACATTACGGAGGGCACTCTGCTTTACTTCAAGTCTGCCAGTTTAAATGTTAACTATATTTGAAAATATCTTCTCAGCAACATCTAGACTGGTCTTTGACCAAACAACTGGACACACAGCCTCGCCAAATTGATGCTAAAAGTTAACCACCACATGATGCAATATGAGCAAAGTTAGGAGGAAGCAATTAGACACTGGAGAACTGTAATGTGTCTGGACTTTGGACAGTGAAGACGAGTATGAAGCTGGAAAGGTGGCCACACAGAGGCTGGAGCTGCTCTGTCCAATAAGATGGCCACTAGCCATGTGTGGCTAGTTTGACTTAAATTTAAATTTACATTAATTAAAATGAAATGAAATGAAACCTTCCATTCCTCAGTGGCACTAGTCCTATTTTAAGTGCTCAATAGCCACACAGCTATTGACTATAGGACAGCACAGATAATAGAAACTTCTCATCTTCACAGAAAATTTTATTGGACAGTGCTGGGCTAGACCACATGGGATTTTGGATCCTGGAAAGCTGAACCTTCATCCTGCATATATTGAGAAACCACTGAAGCATTTTCACAAGGAGGTGATATGAGTGGTTTTGCATTTTAAGATATCACTCTGGCTTCTGTGGAAAATAGATTGGAGGAGGTCCAGACTGACCACAACGAAATCAGTGAGAAGATGACTGAAACTGTCTGGGAGAGAGATAATTTTAACTTGGACTCAGGAGTTGGCAAGACTGAGAAAGAAAAGTGGCGGTCTGGGAAGACAGGGGGGAAACAAGTAACAATAGCAGATGACATTTACTCTATGCCAGTCAAGGTTTAAAACTATATAGACATTAGCTCAATCACTCTGGCCACAACTTTATGAAGGAAGTTCTATTATTATCCCTATTTTACAAATGAGAAAACTAAAGGACAGAGAAGTTAAGTAACTCGCCCAGTCACAGAGTAAGTGGCTGAGCCAGATTCCAAACCGAGACCTTGACTCTAGGCCCATGAATTCAATCACTACATGATGCTGACGTCTGAGAGCATAGATAACTGTCTCTCAGAGGGGAATGGCAGTCTCATTAAGCAAGTGTAAGGCACAGTTAGGTTCAGGGATCTCCATGTAAGGTCAGAAATAACTTCAAGATGTCAGCCTTAAAGATGAGCAAGTACAGACAGAGTTTTGACAGGCTGACATGGTGGGAAAGAAAGGTGTTCTAGGTGAAGGAAATGGGTGAAGCAAAAACATGGGAATGGTAATGTATGGAGAATATTAAAGATCTAGAAATGTGCCAACTTGGCTAGAACGTAGGTAAAAGGAAAGAAATGAGAAAGATTTTTAAAGGGTAGGCTGGGATCAGACAAGTGACAGGCTGGCACTTTATTTTCAATGGATTGATAATCAATTATTTAACTGATAGAGAATGGGGAGTGGCTGAGTATTTCTGAAAGGTTTGTCCTATGTCTGTATCTGGATACATTCCCAGAGCGGAACACAAAATGATTAGAAACAGAAAGAAATTGGTGACAAGATAGGAGGATTGATTCTTCATTAGTCCAGTGAGAAGAAATATGTTCTTGAGTGATGTGGCCAGTAGTGAGAAGGGAGGAGTCCATTAAATTCAGAGACACGGAAGCAACTGAACTTACAACCACCAACTTGTCTGTGAGGGAAGAGTGGGAAAAGCTGACATAAGTTTTGTGATTATTAAATATTAGCAATAAGAAGGAAGAAAACAAATTAGGACAGTAGTTTTAGGTGCATAGCATATTTTAGAGAATTTTTTGGATGGGGAAAATTATAATATTCATCACTTATAATATCTAATACTAAATCATTTGAACCCAGGAATTTTATAGTAGGCATATATTTTTTTAAAAAATTCTTAGAACCATATTTGTTTAGATTTCAAAATATTTTAAGAAAATAGAATTTTCTTTACAGAAAAAGAGAGGGATGATTACCTCCATTTTACAGATGAACCAAATGAAGCATAAAGTTAATGGCTAGCCGATAAACATATATAGAAGCATACACTGTTAAACAGACAACAGTTCTTACATCAGCTCAGGATTTCTCTGTGTTCTGTTACCTAACATCAATGTCAGAGCAAGTGCTAAACAGTTGTTTTGTATTCAGAGCAGCTCGTGCTGTTTGCTGAGGACTAAAATTTAATGTCCTCTTCCATTCTTCTTCTTTGGTCCTTCTCCTCCTTTTCCTCCTTGTCCTTTCGCAGGTTAAATAATCATCAGTTACGTTTCCCATTTAAATATCTAGGATTAGGGCAAATATGCATTTGATATAATTCTTATACTATGTTTTTTTATAAATGGTAAATGCCTTTGGAACTTTCTATTTTTCTGTTATTTATCTAGATCAGTAGGGTATTGAAGAATATTTAAGAAAGAATTCCTTCCCAATGAAGTTGCAGTCTTCATGGACCATAACAGTTCTTTAGATTATAGGTTTTGCTAAGTAAATACTGAATTATTCTAAATTATTTTTCTAACTTGTTGTGAGACCACCACGATTTATAAAATATTCATTTATTGTATATACATCATGATCTAGTATTGGATATTCAACGGTGAATGGAACAGACATTGTCCTTCTCTTCATGATATTTATACTCTACTGAGGGATTACTTGATTTTCTAAATAACAACCAATTCTCTAATTCTCCAACACCAATGGGGTATCCAACAATTCAATTCAATTCAATTCTGACACTACCCAGAGTTAAGGCAGATCCCACAAGTTAAGGGCTCAGGCTCACAAGACTCTCTCCACTTCAGATGCTAACCACAAATGGGGTCCCCAGCCTATCTGCACTTCTGGCCCAGCTAACTACAAATTGAGTGGATCCCTTAAACTCTCCCCCTCAAGTTCAATAATTCAGTAAAACACCTCACAGAACTCAGGAAAGTGCTTTACTTACTATTACTGTTTTACTATAAAGGATACTACTCAGCAACAGCCAAATGGAAAAGATGCACAGAGCAAGATGGAAGGATGGAGTGGGCATAGCCGGCTTTCAGCACATTGACATGTTCATCAACCTGAAAGCTCCCCAAATCTCATTATTCCAAAAATTTTATTGAAATTTCAGTAATATAGGCACTGCTGATTAAATCATCAGTCATTGGTGACTGAACTCCATCTCCAGAGCCCTTCCCCTCCCCAGAGATCTAGAGGCGGGCCTGAAATTTCCATCATTCACAGACTTTCTGGTGACCAGCTTCCATCTTCATGCTAGCTAGAGGCCCTGCTCTGAGTCACCTCATTAGTATAAATTCAGGTGTGGTTGAATGGCACTCATTATGAATAACCAAAGACACTCCTTCACTCAGGACATTCTAGGAAGTTTTAGGACCTCTGTGCCAGGAATCTGGGGCAAAGACCAAATATATATTTTTCATTATACCACAGAGGTACAAGTATGCAGCTAGGAAATTAATGATAAAGATTTGTTCTCTCTGACACCATCTCTAATGAACTTTATTACACACACAGTTGCTTTCAGCTCTGCCCACCCTACCTCTCCCTATCCAGACTCACCCCAACCCTGGATAGGTCCAGTGTCAGGATCTTAGATAGTTGTAAGAGTGGATCTCTTATATAGTCCACACTATATTGTTCAGATATATGTCAGGTCGAGCAAGGAGCCAAAGACACTCTTATATGAAATTCTGAAGAAAAAAAAAATAATGATGGGCGTATGTACAGAGAGACAGCAAGATTTAGAGATCCAACAAAAGATGTTATATACTTGGGGAAGGGGGACAAATATTCTGAGGCAGGTGCCCTTCTAGAAACAGACAGAGGACAGTAATACTAGAGCAGAATGGTTGACAGATGTGATAAGAGATCAGAATGGTTGACGAAAAGGCTTGTAAACCATGATAATGACTTTGAATTTTATTCTCGATGACAGGGGAAATTAGAGGAAAGCACTAAGTAGAAAAGTGGTATGGTTTGTCTTCTCTGTCACCCTGGCTGCTGTGTACAGAATAGATTTTGAAAGGCATGAGAAAAATCAGGGAGAGGAGTTAACTGGAAGCTCCTGACATTAATCTAGCTGGGAGAGATGATGATGATGCCTTGGATTAGCATGGATATATTCTGAAGATAGAGCCTAAGGAATTTGCTGATGGGTTGATATTGAATGGGAATAGAAAGAGAAGAATCAAGGATAGAAACAGAGGAGTCAAGGATGATTCCTATATTCTGGTCCTAGTTTCACTATTCACAGTAAGTTGAAAATTGTAAACAACCTAAATGACTATTAACAGGGGAACGAATAACCCAATGGCACATATTTATATAATATATTATTATCCTAGTGGTTAAATGACGGAATTTGATTGCTATGTATCCATTTAAATGAATCTTCGAATAATAATTTTGAATAAAAAATGCAAGGTGGAAAATGACACCCATAACATAATATTTATTAATGGAAATTTAAAAAGATATAAAACAATAATATATTTATTATGGAAATATATAGTGAAAATAAAGAAATATGAAGAGAAAATGAGAGTTTTCTTGGGGCAGGGAGTCAGGGAGAGAAAGAAGTCGCAGGGCTTTTGTTGGCCAGTGCTAATTTGTACAGATTTTTTTTAAATTTTTTTATTGTTATGTTAAGCACCATACATTATATCATTAGTTTTTGATGTAGTGTTCCATGATTCATTGTTTGTGCATAACACCACCCAGTGCTCCATGCAGAAGGTGCCCTCTTTAATACCCATCACTAGGCTAACCCATCCTCCCATCCCACTCCCCTCTAAAACACTCAGTTTCTTTTTCAGAGTCCATCATCTCTCATGGTTCTTCTCCCCCTCCTATTTCCCCCCCTTCATTCTTCCCCTCCTGCTATCTTCTTCTTTTTTTTTTCTTAACATATATTGCATTATTTGTTTCAGAGGTACAGATCTGTGATTCAACAGTCTTGCACAATTCACAGCGCTCACCATAGCACATACCCTCACCAGTGTCTATCACCCAGCCAACCCATCCCTCCCACCCCCCCCAACTCCAGCAACCCTCAGTTTGTTTCCTGAGATTAAGAATTCCTCATATCAGTGAGGTGATATGAGCCATGTCTTTCTCTGTTTGACTTATTTTGCTCAGCATAACACCCTCCAGTTCCATCCATGTCGTTGCAAATGGCAAGATCTCATTCCTTTTGATGGCTGCATAATACTCCATTGTATATATATACCACTTCTTCTTTATCCATTCATCTGTCGATGGACATCTTGGCTCTTTCCACAGTTTGGCTATTGTGGACATTGCTACCATAAACATCAGGGTGCACGTACCCCTTCGGATCCCTACTTTTGTATCTTTGGGGTAAATACCCAGTAGTGCAATTGCTAGATCATATGGTAGCTCTATTTTCAACTTTTTGAGGAACATCCATACTATTTTCCAGAGTGGCTGCACAAGCTTGCATTCCCACCAACAGTGTAGGAGGGTTCCCCTTTCCCCGCATCCCTGCCAACATCTGTCGGTTACTGACTTAATTTTAGCCATTCTCACTGGTGTGAGGTGGTATCTCATTGAGGTTTTGATTTGGATTTCCCTGATGCCGATCGATGTTGAGCACTTTTTCATGTGTCTGTTGGCCATTTGGATGTCTTCTTTGGAAAAATGTCTGTTCATGTCTTCTGCCCATTTCTTGATTGGATTCTTTGTTCTTTGGGTGTTGAGTTTGATAAGTTCTTTATAGATTTTGGATACTAGCCTTTTATCCGATATGTCATTTGCAAATATCTTCTCCCATTCTGTCGGTCGTCTTTTGGTTTTGTAGACTGTTTCTTTTGCTGAGCAAAAGCTTTTTATCTTGATGAGGTCCCAATAGTTCATTTTTGCCCTTGCTTCCCTTGCCTTTGGCGATGTTTCTAGGAAGAAGTTGCTGAGCTGAGGTCGAAGAGGTTGCTGCCTGTGTTCTCCTTTAGGATTTTGATGGACTCCTGTCTCACATTGAGGTCTTTCAACCATTTGGAGTCTATTTTTGTGTGTGGTGTAAGGAAATGGTCCAGTTTCATTCTTCTGCATGTGGCTGTCCAATTTTCCCAACACCATTTGTTGAAGAGACTGTCTTTTTTCATTGGACATTCTTTCCTGCTTTGTCAAAGATGAGTTGACCATAGAGTTGAGGGTCGATTTCTGGGCTCTCTATTCTGTTCCATTGATCTATGTGTCTGTTTTTGTGCCAGTACCATACTGTCTTGATGATGACAGCTTTGTAATAGACCTGGAAGTCCGGAATTGTGATGCCGCCAGCTTTGCTTTTCTTTTTCAATATTCCTCTGGCTATTCGGGGTCTTTTCTCGTTCCATACAAAGTTTAGGAGTATTTGTTCCATTTCTTTGAAAAAAGTGGATGGTATTTTGATAGGGATTGCATTGAATGTGTAGATTGCTCTAGGTAGCATTGACATCTTCACAATATTTGTTCTTCCAATCCATGAGCATTGAGCGTTTTTCCACTTCTTTGTGTCTTCCTCAATTTCTTTCATGAGTATTTTATAGTTTTCTGAGTACAGATCCTTTGCCTCTTTGGCTAGATTTATTCCTAGGTATCTCATGGTTTTGGGTGCAATTGTAAATAGGATTGACTCCTTAATTTCTCTTTCTTCTGTCCTGTTGTTGGTGTATAGGAATGCCACTGATTTCTGTGCATTGATTTTCTATCCTGCCACTTTACTGAATTCCTGTATGAGTTCTAGCAGTTTTGGGGTGGAGTCTTTGGGGTTTTCCACATAAAGTATTATATCATCTGCAAACTGAGAGTTTGACTTCTTCTTTGCTGATTTGGATGCCTTTGATTTCTTTTTGTTGTCTGATTGCTATGGCTAGGACTTCTAATACTATGTTGAATAGTGGACATCCCTGCTGCGTTCCTGACCTTCGGGGGAAAGCTCTCAGTTTTTCCCCATTGAGAATGATATTCGCTGTAGGTTTTTCATAGATGGCTTTTATGATATTGAGGTATGTACCCTTTATCCCTATACTCTGAAGAGTTTTGATCAAGAAAGGATGCTGTACTTTGTCAAATGCTTTTTCTGCATCTATTGAGAGGATCATATGGTTCTTGTTGTTTCTTTTGTTAATGTATTGTATCACGTTGATTGATTTGCGGATGTTGAACCAACCTTGCAGCCCAGGGATAAATCCCACTTGGTCGTGGTGAATAATCCTTTTAATGTACTGTTGGGTCCTATTGGCTAGTATTTTGGTGAGAATTTTTGCATCCATGTTCATCAAGGATATTGGTCTGTAATTCTCCTTTTTGATGGGGTCTTTGTCTGTTTTGGGATCAAGGTAATGGTGGCCTCATAAAACGAGTTTGGAAGTTTTCCTTCCATTTCTATTTTTTGGAACAGTTTCAGAAGAATAGGTATTAATTCTTCTTTAAATGTTTGGTAGAATTCCCCTGGGAAGCCATCTGGCCCTGGGCTTTTGTTTCTTGGGAGATTTTTGATGACTGCTTCAATTTCCTTAGTGCTTATAGGTCTGTTCAGGTTTTCTATTTCTTCCTGGTTCAGTTTTGGTAGTTGATACATCTCTAGGAATGCATCCATTTCTTCCAGGTTATGTAATTTGCTGGCATAGAGTTGCTCATAATATGTTCTTATAATTGTATTTCTTTGGTGTTGGTTGTGATCTCTCCTCTTTCATTCATGATTTTGTTGATTTGGGTCATTTCTCTTTTCTTTTTGATAAGTCTGGCCAGGGGTTTATCAATCTTGTTAATTCTTTCAAAGAACCAGCTCCTAGTTTCGTTGATCTGTTCTACTGTTCTTTTAGTTTCTATTTCATTGATTTCTGCTCTGATCTTTATTATATCTCTTCTCCTGCTGGGTTTAGGCTTTATTTGCTGTTTTTTCTCCAGCTCTTTTAGGTGTAGGGTTAGGTTGTGTATTTGAGACCCTTCTTGTTTCTTGAGAAAGGCTTGTATTGCTATATACTTTCCTCTTAGGACAGCCTTTGCTGCATCCCAAAGATTTTGAACAGTTGTGTTTTCATTTTCATTGGTTTCCATGAACTTTTTAAATTCTTCTTTAATTTTCTGGTTGACCCATTCATTCTTTAGTAGGATGCTCTTTAGCCTCCATGTATTTGAGTTCTTTCCGACTTTCCTCTTGTGATTGAGTTCTAGTTTCAAAGCATTGTGTTCTGAAAATAGGCTGGGAATGATCCCAATCTTTTGGTACCAGTTGAGACCTGATTTATGACCTAGGATGTGATTGATTCTGGAGAATGTTCCATGGGCACTAGAGAAGAATGTGTATTCCGTTGCTTTGGGATGGAATGTTCTGAATATGTCTGTGAAGTCCATTTGGTCCAGTATGTCATTTAAAGTCTTTATTTCCTTGTTGATCTTTTGCTTTGATGATCTGTCCATTTCAGTTAGGGGGTGTTAAAGTCCCTCACTAGTATTGTATTGTTGTCGATGTGTTTCTTTGCTTTTGTTATTAATTGCCTTATATATTTGGCTGCTCCCATGTTAGGGACATAGATATGTACAATTGTTAGATCTTCTTGTTGGATAGACCCTTTAAGTAGGATATAGTGTCCTTCCTCATCTCTTATTACAGTCTTTGGTTTAAAATCTAATTTGTCTGATATAAGGATTGCCACCCCAGCTTTCTTTTGGTGTCCATTAGCATGGTAAATGGTTTTCCAGCCCCTCACTTTCAAGCTGGGGGTGTCTTTGGGTCTAAAATGAGTCTCTTGCAGACAGCATATCGATGGGTCTTGTTTTTTTATCCAATCTGATAGCCTGTGTCTTTAGATTTGGGCATTTAGCCCATTTACATTCAGGGTAACTATTGAAAGATAGGAATGTAGTGCCATTGTATTGCCTGTAAGGTGACTGTTACTGTATATTGTCTGTGTTCCTTTCTGGTCTATGTTGCTTTTAGGCTCTCTCTTTGCTCAGAGGACCCCTTTCAAGATTTCTTGTAGGGCTGGTTTTGTGTTTGCAAATTCCTTTAGTTTTTGTTTGTCTTGGACACTTTTTATCTCTCCTTCTATTTTCAATGACAGCCTAGCTGGATATAAGATTCTTGGCTGCATATTTTTCTCGTTTAGTCTCTGAATATATCCTGCCAGTCCTTTCTGGCCTGCCAGATCTCTGTGGATAGGTCTGTTGCCAGTCTAATGTTTCTACCATTGTAGGTTCCATATCTCTTCTCCCGAGCTGCTTTCAGGGTTTGCTCTTTGTGTCTGAGACTCGTAAGTTTTACTAGTAGATGTCGGGGTGTTGACTTATTTTTATTGATTTTGAGAGGGGTTCTCTGTGCCTCCTGGATTTTGATGCCTGTTTCCTTCCCCAAATTAGGGAAGTTCTCTGCTATAATTTGCTCCAATATACCTTCTGCCCCTCTCTCTCTTTCTTCTTCTGGGATCCCAATTATTCTAATGTTGTTTCGTCTTATGGTATCACTAATTGCTCGAATTCTGCCCTCGTGACCTAGTAGTTGTTTATCTCTCTTTTTCTCAGCTTCTTTATTTTCCATCATTTGGTCTTCTATCTCACTGATTCTCTCTTCTGCCTCATTTATCCTAGCAGTTAGCGCCCCGATTTTTGCTTGCACCTCATTAATAGCCTTTTTGATTTTGACTTGGTTAGATTTTAGTTCTTTTACTTCTCCAGAAAGCATTTCTCTAATAACTTCCATGCTTTTTTCAAGCCCAGCTAGTATCTTCAAAGTGATGATTCTGAACTCTAGATCCGACATCGTACTAATGTCCGTATTGAGTAGGTCCCTGGCAGTCGGTACTACCTCTTGTTCTTTTTGTTGAGGTGATTTTTTCTGTCTTGTCATTTTGTCCAGAGGAGAATAGATGAATGAGAGAATAAAATGCTAACAGGGTAACAACGTCCCCAGAAAATATACTCTAAACAAATCAGAAAAGACCTGAAGCCGGGGGAAAAGAAAGGGAAAGAAAGAAAAAAGAAAAAGAAAACAAAAGAAAAAGAAAAAGATAAAAACAAACAAAAACAGAACAAAACAAAAAAACTGGAATATGATCATATATGATCAGGCTGGTGCATAGATCAGTGCCACACACTAGATTTTGGGTGTATTTTGGTCTGTTAGAAGAAAGTGCCTCCCAAAATTTTAAAGAAAGAAAAACTTATATATGTACAAAATAATGGTTGATATGATGAAGAGATGGGATATGACTGTAAAGATGAGAATTATAAAAAATTTTATAAAAGGAATTGATAAGAAGTTGTTTGAAAAAAGAAAGAAGAGGATTTAAAAAAAAAAGAAAAAAGAAAAGGAGAGAATGTGATCAGGCAGGAGAGTAGAACAAAACCCTACACTAGAGATTTAGGGTATATTTTGATCTGTTAGAAGAAACTATCTCAAAATTTTAAAGAGTGAACAACTTATATATATATGCCAAAAATAAGGGTAACTACTATGAAGGGATAGAATATGACTCTAAAAATGAAAAATAAAAATGTTTTTTAAAAAAGGGATTGAGGGCGCCTGGGTGGCTCAGTCGTTGGGCGTCTGCCTTCGGCTCAGGTCATGGTCCCAGGGTCCTGGGATCGAGCCCCGCATCGGGCTCCCTGCTCCGCGGGAGGCCTGCTTCTCCCTCTCCCACTCCCCCTGCTTGTGTTCCCTCTCTCGCTGTGTCTCTCTCTGTCAAATAAATGAATAAAATCTTTAAAAAAATAAAATAAAAAAAATAAAAAAGGGATTGATAAGATGTTGGTTGAAAAAGGGAAAAAGAAAAATTCAAAAAAAAAAATTAACTTTGAAAGACTGAAGGATCATGGTAAAAAAGCCATGAATTCTATGTGCAGTATTCCCCTAGCGCTGGAGTTCTGCCGTTCTCATTGATCAGTAAACGTGGTCTTGGCTGGCTGTTCTTGCTGATCTTCTGGGGGAGGGGCCTGTTGCCGTGGTTCCCAAATGTCTTTGCTGAAGGCGGAATTGCCCTGCCCCTGCCAGGTCCGGAGTAAGTAATCTGCTTGGATTTGTTCTTGGGAGCTTTTGTTCCCTGCAAGCTTTCCATACAGCTTTGGAGGATGAGAGTGAAAATGGCAGCCTCCCAATCTCTGCCCCAGAGGATCCAAGAACTCGGGGCCCCACTCCTCAGTGCACCCCCAGAGAAAAGCAGTCAATCACTCCCGTCTCCCCAGTCTCCAGCCGCACTCCGTGCTCACCCAGCCTGTGACTGAGCGTTTCTATCTCTGGCACCCGACTCGGTATGGAGTCTCCAAACCCAGCAGATCCCTGCAGTGTGCTCCCACGCCACTCCTCCTGGGGGAGGAAGGAGAGTCTCCCCGGATCTGCCACTTGCTGGGTCCCTGCTGAAGGAGCAGTGGCCCGACTGTGCCACGGATCACGGTTTATGGCAACCCCGAGCTGAGAGCCCGCGCCTCAGCTCCGTCTCTGCAGCTGGCTTCCCCGCTCCGATACCTGGGAGTTCTGCAGCACTCAGGCACCCCCAGTCTTTCTGTGACCCCGAGGGTCCTGAGACCACACTGTCCCAGCGAGGGTTCCACCCCCCGCTTAGCCACCGGAGTAATGTCCCTCAGCAGAGCCGACTTCTAAAAGTTCCGATTTTGTGCTCCGCGGCTCTATCACTTGCCAGAAGTGGCCGACTAGGCCCCCTCCCCCGCCGTCTATCCTCCCAAATATCACCTCGGATTCACTTCTCCACACGTCCTACCTTCCAGAAAGTGGTTGCTTTTCTGTTCAGAGAGTTGTTGCTATTCTTTTCTTCGATCTCCTGTTGAGTTTGTAGGTCTTCAGAATGGTTTGATCCCTATCCAGCTGAATTCCTGAGACCAGAATAAATCCAGGTATCCTACTCCTCCGCCATCTTGCTCCGCCCTCCTGTACAGATTTTTAAAATGTAAACCACTTCGGAAGCTCATGCAGCCCCACACCAGTGTATAACAGCATATATGGCTGGATTCAACCCATCCACCTCCTCAGCTGGACGTTCTTGGGTGGCACCTCTAGGAAATGGGAAATGGGGCAGAGGAGGGTTGAGAAAAAGGCCATCTGTGTCTACAGTTGCTTTATATTTCTTAAAATAAAAGAACATGATCTGGCGAAAACATGTCAAATGTTGGTATATGACCATTCTTGGCATTCAGTAGCTGAGCAATTGCTATCTTGAACACTGTACCTTTTCTTGTGTTAGAAATACTTTATTTTTGAAAACTTCAAATTTTTTAAGAGCTACCAGCTCTTTAGGACTCAAGTTGATAGTGAGGACCAACTATGTGTATCACAGTATCAGCTCCTTCACTCATCCTATGAGTTTGACAGACTCCTAGGAATCAGGCTCAGCAACTCAGTTACTAAGGCTTCATGTCCTCATCTGCAAAATGGGATAATAAACCCATCTGCCCTGTAAAGTTGCTGAAGACTCATAATCCACCCTTATTATTGCCATCAATGACAGTGATGACTATATACTCACAAAAATGTGACAGAAATAAGACTAGTTCTATTTCCATTGTTAGGAAACATAATGTCAAAGAGGTTAAGTAAGTCAAATACTTTAGTTTTCACAGATGGTAAGAGATGGTTAAGATTCCCATTCAGATCTGTTTGATGCAAAAATGTGTGATTTTACATTAAAACATGTACCAAAAGGGCATTAACTGAATGTTCATGCACTAGGTGAAGGACCTTAAGAATCACAAGAAAGAGAAGAATAGGGGGCGCCTGGGTGGCTCAGTCGGTTAAGCGACTGCCTTCGGCTCAGGTCATGATCCTGGAGTCCCTGGATCGAGTCCCGCATCGGGCTCCCTGCTCGGCAGGGAGCCTGCTTCTCCCTCTGACCCTCCCCCATCTCATGTGCGCTCTCTCTCTCTCTCTCTCTCTGTCTCAAATAAATAAATAAAATCTTTAAAAAAAAAAAAAAAAGAAAGAGAAGAATATTGCTCATGAATGTTGTGATACATAAGCACAGGGGAGAGTAGCTAAATGCATAAAGATAAGCTAGCAAATATTACCTTCAATTACAAAAGGAAGGACACAATCACACAGGTGTAAGGATCAAGATCAGAGTGAAGAAATCGACTCCTCTGGGGGTAAATGTCTGTTTCCCATGAGTGTGCCACAGCAGTATTTTATGATTTCCTTATCACTAGATAGGGAAAAAATGTGATGGACAGAAATAAACTGTCACTGCATTTAGAGCAAGCATTCCAAAGGGAAAAAAAAACACCATCATTTAGTTTAAATCTGTACTTTTAAACATCAAGGCCTGTGATAATCTAAAATTTTTGTCATCCTTACAGGTGCTCTTAAGACCTTTAGTTTGAATAAGAAAACCAGCCCTTAAACTCTTGCTCCTCTGTGTCCTGCAATCCCTGTATTTTACACAGCAAAAGTTTACTGAGATTGTGCATGTATTTCCATGAAGGGTTACAAATGCAGCCCAGGAGAACTGAATCTACAATTTCTGTTTTATAAGGTTTTGCAGACTGAGAGTGTGTCTTTTAAATATGAGCACCTGTAGATTTCTTGACCAGGTTTTTCTGTTTTTTTTTATAGCATGAATCCATACTTATATTTTATTGCATTTTGTAAAATGAATTGACATTTGAAAGCTAACTGAAGATGTTTTAGCCAACAGACACATGAAAAGGTGCTCAACATCATTCATCAAGAGGGAGATACAAATCAAAACCACAACGAGACATCACCTCACACCTGTCAGAATGGCTAAAATCAAAAACACAAGAAACAAGTGTTGGTAAGGATGAGGAGAAAAAGGAACCCTCATGCATTGTTGATGGGAATGCAAACTGGTGCAGCCCCTTTGGAAAATAGTATGTAAGTTCCTCAAAAAGGTAAAAATAGTGCGATTACTGGACCATGGGGTACTATTGAGTATCTATCCAAAAAATATAAAAACACTAATTCAAAGGGATTCATGCACCCCTATGTTTATGGCAGCATTATTTACAATAGCTAAATTATGGAAGCAGCCCAAGTGTCCATTGAGAGATGAATGGATAAAGAAGACATGGTGTGTGTATACACACACACACACACACACACACACACATAATGGAATATTATTCAGCCATAAAAAGAATGAAATCTTGCTATTTGCAGCAACATGGATGGAGCTAGAGAGTATAATGCTAAGTGAAATAAGTCAGTCAGAGAAAGACAAATACCATGTGATTTCACTCATATGTAGAATTTAAGAAACAAAACAATGAGCACAAGGAAAAAAAGAGAGAGAGAGAAATGAAGAAACAGACTCTTAGCTATAGAGAACAAAGTGATAACTACCAGAGGGGAAGGGGTTGGGGGGAAGGGGGAAATAGGTGATGGAGATTAAGCAGTGCGCTTGTCATGATGAACACTGAGTAATGTATGTAAATGTTGAATCACTATAATGTACACCTGAAACTAATACAATACTGTTAAATACACTGAAATTAAAATAAAAACTTAATACAAATAAAAGCAAATAAAAAAAGATGTTTTAAAAGCAAATTCTCACCACCATCAATAATGTGGCTAATCAATGTGCTGCAAGCCTTAAAAGTACAAAAAGAAGCTTTTTTCCCTAAAATGATTCAGATATTTTTCCCTCCAATTACAATTTTAAAGATTTTGTTTATATGTTTATTTTTTTAAGATTTTATTTATTTATTTGACAGAGAAAGACACAGCGAGAGAGGGAACACAAGCAGGGGGAGTGGGAGAGGGAGAAACAGGCTTCCCACAGAGCAGGGAGCCCAATGCGGGGCTGGATCCCAGGACCCCGGGATCATGACCCAAGCCAAAGGAAGATGCCTAATGACTGAGCCACCCAGGCGCCCCTATTTATTTATTTTAGAGAGAGAGAGAGAGTGGAAAAGGGGCAGAGGGGGAGGGAGAGGGACGACTCCATGTTCAGCACGGAGCCCGACTTGGGGCTCAATCTCACGATCCTGAGATCATGACCTGAGCCAAAACCAAGAGTCCAACGCTTTGCCAACCAAGCCACCCAAGTGCCCCCAGTTACAATTTTAAACTCTAAGTTCCATTGTTCAATACTGTAGCTATCACTCACATATAATTATTTAAATTTAAATTAATTAAAGTGAAATAAAATTAAAAATTTAGTTGCTCAATCACATTAGCCATATTTCAAGGGCTCAGCAGCCACATTGGGGATACTGGCTACCATACTGGGCAGCAAAAATGATAGAATTTCTTTATAGTATTTCTCTAATTGCAGAACGTTTTACTGGACAGCACTTCTGGAAGGCATATAGCAAAGTAGCAGGACTCACTTTCCTCCCTTTCTAAGATGCAAAGTACAGAATGGTCCCTCAAAGATCAGGTTCAGTTTGCACCCACTATTACCTGTTACAAAGTCTGAGCTTTCATTAGGTAAACAAACAAACAAAAAATATATCAGTTTTACAATCTCATTGCCATTCTCCCTTACAAATAAGAAAATATTTTATTTTATTTAAAAAATACAACAAACATTTAAAGTACTTTAAAAATATATATATTGGAAAAATATATTCATGAATAAGGAAAACTCGGGTTTTTTTTCTGTGATTAAATACTTTGAGGTTTGCTATGCTAAAAACATTAAAGTAAAAAGAAAGAAAGACAGCACTATTAATGATTTTTATTAAAAGTTGTATATTTCTTCTAGGATTTCACTTGAACAAGCCAGATGTCTGGGAATGCTGAGCACCAATGAATATGCTAACCAATTCAAAACAACCATAAAATAGAGTAACAGGCCCCAGATGGGACTGCCTGGGTCACTAACACCCAAGTGGTGGCAGTCTCATCTCTTCGTTATTCAGCCTCCTCCACTCAGACACAAATATTTTTACACTGAAGAAAAGGACCCAACCCTAAGTAACTTCATAGTAGAAATTTTTCTCCTGGGAAGATTACTTGAGCTAGAAGAATTTCCATCTGGGAGAGGAAATCCATCCGTTGGAAATTCTAACAAGGTTCAAGTAAACACCTGCTTTGACATTCAAAAGGAAAATGTTTCAGGGGTCTAGATAGGAAAAGGAAGCTCCTGGCTAAGAAGGAACTGAAACTATTCACACACACAGTACTAATCTTGTCGATGCCAATAACAGTCTAGAGCTATCTCAAAATCTATATGGCTATTCTGGACTTCTGAATTTGATCACCCATTTAAGTTCTTCCATTTATATACCATAATAAATAGCATATTACTACATATTTTTTATTATGGTAAAATATATATAACATAAAATTGACCACTTTAACCATTTTCAAGTGTATACAGAATGATTGATCATCCACTACCACCACTACCTCTTTAGTTCAAAAATGTCATTATTTCCCATTGCTCTTAGGATAAAGTCAAAGCTTACTAGCATTGCCTATGAGGCCCCACATGATGATGTAGCTCTCTGCCCCCCTTCCCAGACTCACCCCATCCCAAGTTCCACTTCTACTTTGGCATTCCATCAACACTGCCCTTCAGCTTCTCTCTGTTTACTCTTTCCACAGGACCTTCCCACACAATGTTCCCTTTCTGTGGAATGTTCTTCCTTCCTCCCTGCACATAGCTGATTTCTACTCACCATTCAGGTTTCATTTCGAGCAAGACTTCCTCCAACATGTCTTCCCAGATGATCTTCTGACACTAATTTCTGACTTTGCTGATGTGCAGGTTTACATATGTTGAGGCACTTATTTGAAGAATATTTGTCATGCTCATAAGCTGATGGTATCACTTTTGGAGCATCATTTTGTCTTTAGTGCAGGGTTTCATAAACTTAGGACTATCGACATCTTAGGAGGGATAGATCTTTGTTGTGGGAGGTTGTCCAAAGCTTTGCAGGATGCTTAGCAGCTTCCTTGATCTCTAACCACTGGATGCTAATAGTACCCTCCTCCTTCCCTCTTTGTAACAACCAAAAATTCTTCCAGTCATTGTCAAAAAGCCCCTGATGGCAAAATCACCCCCATTTCAGAAACACTGTTCTAAGGCACAGTATAGAACTCAGCACTTAGAATATTCTAAAAAATATATATATTATGGGAAATAAACAGAAATCTGCTTGGTTTCTGCCCATCATTGCTACTTTCAAATCTTTAGCTCGGCTTCCAATGCTTAGCAATAAATAGAATGAATCATAACTACAATAGAATTTGAGGGAGGGGGAAAAAAGCTACATAAATTACTTTTCAGATATATGCCCCCGACTGTTAAGCCCTAGTCTCACACAATATAGGCATCTATAGAAGTTTATTGGGGAACGTGTGTAGGCAAAGAGCAAAACAGAAGCCAAGCTCACTGTCTAGCTTTTTCATAGGGAGGCATGCTTGATAGGCAAGTGTGAATATACTGTGGATTATGATCTAGGACAGAGGTCTCATACCTCTGCTGTCATTTTTTTTTTATATTTACAGGAAAGTTAGCTGCTATTTGGTTAGGTGAAATGACTTCCAATTTAAGCTACTGTCACCTAGAATTTGTATACAAGTGCCAAGTTTGAGGAGAAATCTTAAATCCATTGCTGGTGACTCAGCTCACTGCTGGTGTCCCAAGACACAAAATGGAAAGGGGACTGGGGAAAGGGGTCCATCTAGGTTATTCAGCAGAATAAAAGATTTAATCTCCCCTCTTTGACGAATGGTTATTTCCCTCTTTCAGCTGGGCATTCAACTCCCTGACCCATTAAAGTGGGCCCAGGAAGCGTTCATTTCTCCTCAAGGGCCTTGGTAGACCAGACTTTTCAAAGACTGCCAAAAAGTTGGTTGGGTTTGGAAGGCTCCTTTTTCTTTGTTATGCCTGTGGTTTACTGTGAGCCTGTCTCCGTTCCCTCACTTGGGGCAGTGTGTTTGTATGTTTGTGAGTAAAATGTGTGTATATACATTTCGTGGTCTCCTTATTGTTTCTTGGATCTAAACAAGAATTACTGAGTCATCTAATCCCAAAATATTCTCCTCAAATGCAATTTTAGTGGCTTGGAGGAAATATAATTCTTTAAATGTGTATACTTCGGAAATGCCAGCTTCTACCCAGGCTGTGGCAGGGGAATATTCTCACTCTACTTGCAAAAGCCAAGGATTCAAATCACAGACTGAGCAAGAAAAGGAGTCACTATAAGAAATCCCAAATCACACTACAGGCAGTCCCCAGCTTATAATTTTTTGACTTTAAGATGGCATGAATGTGATACACATTGAATAGAAACCATACTTCAAACTTCCAGTTTCGATTTCTTCCCTGGCTGGTGATAGGAGGTAGGTACTCTTGTGATGCTGGGCAGTGGCGGCCACAGCTCCCAATCAGCCCTGTGATCCCAGCTGTAAACAACTGACACACTTACATCCACCCTGTTTTTCACTCGCAGTACAGTAGTCAATACATGACATGAGATATTCAGCACCCAGATCTGTAAGTGGCACAGAGCATATAAAATGAAAACATACTTCTGGGCCCCCAATTTTACCAAGTAAGAAGAAAACTTCTCAGCTGGAAGTATGCAGTATTTGTTATAGAAAAGAAAAAACATCTCAGAGGGAGAGCGAAAATCCTACAGAGCAAAGCCAAATACCTAAAGAGTCAAGTCAAGACCTAAGGATGGAATGGACTAGAGCATTACTCTCATGGAATAGGTCAGGGCCCTAGACAAGGGCTATTGCCAGCTCCTGAGGTAGGGAAACCTGATAATATCTGCTATATAAACATTGCTATGCACTGGTATCTGCTATGTGATGTACGTTCCTCTCCTTTTTAAAAACTGATTACACTAGTTATCTTGTCACTATCTCAAAATTGTGCATTGGGAATATGGGAAGTGGATAATCTATGTTTTTATAGGCCTATAGATCATGAGAAGCCACACTCCAGAAGCCCCTCTCTATCTGGACTAGATATAGATTTTGATATATTATATTTGGGTCTGAGGCCATATTTGGCAGTAGTGTGCCAGGGCCACCTCACACCAGCTTATGAGAGGTGACTGTGTGCGTCTTTTCCCAACTCACACTCAGTGATATGCCATCAGTATCCTGAAATGATGCATGCTGGTACACAGAAATGAGCAAATGCTCCATATCAGGGCTCTTTTTTTTTTTTTCTCCATTTAGAAAGTTGGTTGTCCTATACCACTACTTTTGGTGGTCTTAGAAGGTGGTTAGTGTATTTTTCCTAAGAGGAATCTAAATAATTGTGCCCAAGGAGAGGACTGTGCTAAATTTAAAATGACCACACATTATTTGTAGAATTCCCCTTTGACAGGTAGAATCTATTTCCTTACTCTTTGAATCTGGGCTGGCCTAATGACTTGTTTAAACAACAAAATAAAGTGGAAGACACACTGTGTGCTTTTGAGTATGGGCCTCAAGGGGTCTTTCCACTTCCCTTTGTCCTCTTTGAACATGCTGTTGCTATGTAAGCCCAGGCTAGCCGACTGGAGGGTGAGACCATGAGGAACAGGGCAAGGCTGTCCAGCTGAGGCCTATTCTCCCAACTAGCCTCCAGCCAACCCTCCAGCTGACCAAGGCTGTGTGAGTGACCCGAGGAGAGATCAGAAGAAAAATCATCCATGTTGACCAACGGGATCATAAACAAAAAAATTATTATGGTTTTCAGCTACTAAAATTTTTAACAGTCTATTTATACAGAAATTAGGTATCTAATAAAGGACTGCTTTGTTATGGTGCAGTGTTGTGACAGAAAGTGATTTAAATCTCAGTAGTGCACCATACATTTGATGGTACTGGTACCTAGAACATCTGCCCACATTGTACTAGTAGTGCAACAGAAGAGGACCAAGGTCTAGTCCTTGTAGATTATCTTGAAAAATCCCTTCCAGATTGATATTTGTTCATTAACAGGCAACTTTTGGATATGATCACTCATCTCTTTACAACCCATCAAGTAATCCTCCACTGAGTACATATTTTTCTATAACTGTTAATTTAGAATATTTATATTGGTTTATTTTGTTCCTGTTTTTGATTTAATTAGGACTATTAAATAGGACCATGTAACAGGATTTTACTAAGCCTTTACAATTTGTTCTGCCATAATTTTTGTTTCTGAAAACTTTAAATGAATAGTTTTGGAACTATGCAACTGGAGAGCTATTAGAAGTCTGTATTGTGACATTGTCATGATTAATTCATTATTTATGTGCACAATCCCTACAACTATCTGAGGGAAAACTACATCAGTCCCAGACATACCTTTGAGTTTAACTTGGCTGACTTTCCTGAACTTGACAAAGTAATGCTAAGAGACTTATTTAAGTCTATTACATCTAAGACTTTTTAAAGTTCTCTGAAAGCTAAGTCAAACCTTCCACTTTAGTTCATCAGAAGAGAGAGCCAAGGGGCCAATGTGAGCTCTGAACTCTAACTATTAATCTTTTGGATTTAAGTGCATTGATTTATATATCTGAACCAAAATTTTTAAACTCGTGCGGAATAGCAGGAAGCCAGATGTGTACTTATTTTCCAGAATCACATGCAAGGTGCTAAATCCACCTCTACCATGGGTGACTATTTATGGGAGCACCTGCTTCAAATTCATCAGTACTTCTGAATTCCCTACTGTTATTAATTTTCTTTTTCATGTATTTGGTGTTTCAATTTAGATTTTAGTTACACTCTTAGGCTTAAAAGGAAATGAAAATATTCTCACTCTACATTTTCTTCTTTCATTCTCTCTGGGGAGCTATTAGAAACAGGTGTCATACAGAGAATGATTCAGATTAAGTTTGGATTTCTCTATTTAATATTGAGAAATTATTTTTTTTATCTTTACAGTAATGCTCTTATGCAGAAGTAACACAATTTTTTTTAGTCTACCAGTATTTAGTATAATTTGTGTACAGGAAAATGCTCAAAACTTAAGTGGACAGCTCTATATTCTCTGACAGATGCACACAAGCATGTAATCATCTTTCAGATAAAGATATAGAATATTATTATCACTCCAGAAAATCCTCTTGTGCACCTTTCTAGTTAATATTTGCCTAAATCCAAGACAACCACTATGCTGATTTCTATCACCACAGGGTAATTTGGCTTTTACTTGGATTTTATATAAATGGGTCATACAGTAGGTACTCCTTAGTGTCTGGCTTATTTTACCCAATATAATTTTTTTTACTCAATATAGTTTTTTGAGTTTTGACCATATTTTTGTCTACCAACAGATAATGTTTTCATTGCTATGTGGCAATTATGCTAAGTGAAATAAGCCAATCACAAAAGGGTAAATACTGCATGATTCCACTTATAAAGAGATATTTAAAACAGTCAAACTCATAGAAGCAGAGAATAGGATGCTGGTTACCAGGGGGGAGAGGGAAATGGGGAATTGTTTAATCAGTATACAGTTTCTGTCATGCAAGATGAGTAAGTTCTAGAGATCTGCTATACAGCATACTGCTTATAGTCAACAATACTGTATTGTGCACTTAAAAATTTGTGGAGAGGGTAGATCTCATGTTACTAGTTTTTACAATAATACAAAACAAAAACCAGAAAAAAAAAAAAAAGCCAAATGGATGCAAGGAAACTTTTGGAGATGATGGGTATGTCTGTTACCTTGACTATGGTGATGGTTTTATGAATATATATGTATGTCAAAATTCACTAAACTGTATACACTAAATATGTGTAGCCATTTTTTATATCAATCATACCTCAAAGCTGTTAAAACACCCTATATTGATTTTCCATTTACATATGATTGGTCTAATGTTTGAAGTTGCCAGCAGACAAGATATTATTTTCTATTATGTGAAAGTGTCTATTGCATAATATAAAAGACTTGTATAACTGCTCTTTAAAACAGAACTAGTAGAGTAGCCCTTGCAGAAAGCAGACTCTGAACAAGAAATACATATCTACATCCAGGGACAAATACATATTTATAAGTTAGTGCTACCTTTCTACTCCCCTAATGCCCTTAGGTCTGCCCCCTACCTGCATTTAACTTAGTACCTATATCCACAATTTTCCATTCTTCCCAACCTTTGCCATTAAAATTTCACTTGTCCTATGTTACATACCTTCTGCCATTTGCACAGAGTTAGTTAATTTAATACATTCATTCATGATGTAGTAATAATGCAAATTGGGGTTAATTTATTAATCTTTCCAGTTTAGATATTAATATTTTGTTAGGAATCCTGTGAAGATAATGATTAATCCAGCAAAGTCTCTTTAATAGTAGGTGTTATACGCAAACAATGAATCACGGAACACTACATCAAAAACTAATGATGTAATGTATGGTGATTAACATAACATAATAAAAAAAAAATAGGTCTTCAGAATTACGGCCGATTGATAAGTAATGGGATATATTTAGTGCAGTGGTATTTTCAGTACCCCCAAGTGGTTCTGCGCAGGCTCAATCCATCTGTGTGGAAGCTATTCCTGGCCAACAAAACAATCCTGATACAGCCACCAGTGCCTTTTATTAGTTTCAACTTCATGAATGTTTTGCTGACACCTAAGTAGGTAAGTGAGAGCCAAAAGAACTGACTGGTAGGCCAGGAAATAGTAGAGACTATTTTAATATTTCAATGTCTATAACATTATTCTACTTATATTATGGTCTTCATGACCTCATTTTTTTCCTAATCCTGTCTGTATAAGTGCTGAGTAATTTCTAAGGGGGACTACTATTAATAAGATACAGTATCTCCTACTGACTTGTATTCGCAGACAATACCTGCTAGGAGACTTGAATAAGTAGAATAAACAGCTACATGGACCATTCCAGAACAAATAATACTTACAGAACTTAGTCATCTTCTTTTTTGAATTTACTATATTAAATAGGGCCCATGTTGTATAACAATATTAAAGTGGACTTAAAGGAGGGTTTTGCCAAGATTGGGTAGCTGCTAACCAAACCCATTTCCTCTTCTTCCTGAGCACACATTTAGACTACATTTCCTGCCTCTTTAGCAGTTAACTGCGATCATGTGAGGACTAGCCAATAGAATGTGAGTAAAGGTAATCTGTGCTATTTCCAGGTCTGAGCAATACAAATATGTCACTTGAGGAAGGCAAAGGACAGGATGGAAGGAGTCTGAGTCCCTGTGTGATTACTATGAGAAAAAAAAATATGAGTAAAATCTTTGGAAAAACTCAATAAGAACAATTCACCAAAAACAAAATAATCAAAAACAAAATAAAACAAAACCCTGCCAAATTAAGTGTGGGGGGCACATCTATAAACAATCAAAAAAGAAATAGCAAAATCTAGAAACATTCTGATTGTTTTGCAGGTGTCTTTAGTTTCTCATTTGATTTAAATTATGCAACTGAAACTAGAAATCATAGCCAATGCAGTATACTAAAGCAAGAAAGATCTAGAATAACTCCAATCATTCAACAACATACTTAAGTCCTTGACCCTATGTAAAAATGTCAATAAAGGAAAGCACATATCTATGTTCTAAGTTAAAATAAAATGTTAGGGCGCCTGGGTGGTTCAGTTGGTTAAGCGACTGCCTTCGGCTCAGGTCATGATCCTGGGGTCCCGGGATCAAGTCCCACGTCGGGCTCCCTGCTGGGCGGGAGTCTGCTTCTCTGAGCTCTGACCCTCCCCCTCTCATGCTCTCTCTCTCTCTCTCTCTCTCATTCTCTCTCTCAAATAAATAAATAAAATCTTTAAAAAAAATAAATAAAATGTTAATTTATAGATGTACTTTTTTATTAATTTTAGTCTTGAACTATTTTGTTGTTTTTGTTGTGATTGCAATTATCCAATCAACTACTGGTTCCAAACATATGAAATGATAAAGCTTCTACTGAAGTTACAACATGTGGAAAGTACTCTGTAGTGTTAAAATAAAAAGCAGAATGGTAGGAATAGGACTCGTGGGTTATGGACATTAATATAGTTAAGTTAATCACAGAAGCTCTTTCTAAAATCTTAGCATTAAATCAGAGAACTGGAGATGGGGAATATGATAGTATTCACAAAATTCAGTGGAGGGGTGGCCCAGACACACAGAACAGCCTGAACAAAGCACCAAGAACTCAGCTTTGTAAGAACATGAAAGTAGGTCAAATTGTGGTGACTGAAGAGAGAAGTAAGCATAGCCCAGAGCAGGTGGGGAGTTGCCATGGTGGGAAATTTGGATTTTACTCTAAGTGCAATGAGAAGCCATGGCAGACATGGAAGCAACGGGGCAGTGTATGTTATCTTTCGGTTTTAAAAAAGAACACTTGGAATAGTTTCTAAAGAATGTACTTCTCTAGTATGAGAAAATCTCTAAATCTCTAAAAATGAGATTTTGTTAGAGGATTTTGTAGTAATAGTGTAGACATTTGAATGTGGTGGCTTGGTCCAGGGTCATAAAAGTGATGATGTAAAACAGTGAGTGCATCTAAGATACACCTAGAGATGAAATTAATAGGTTGGCAATTGAATGGGAGGGTGAGAAAGAGGAGGTGGTCAAGGCAACCAGATATTTCTGTTTGCTTTTTGCTTCCTTTTGTTTTTATTATGTTTTAGCAACACTTTAATAAAGCCATTTCCTCAGAAATGAATGATGAGAAAGAACTAAAGAATTTAGGGTTTTTTTTAATTTGATAAGAACACATAACATGCAATCTACCCACTTATCAAGTATGTAATAAAGTAGTATTAATTATAGGCACAATGTTGTGCAACCAATCTCTAGGATTTATTCATCTTGTGTAAATGAAACATTATATCTGCTGAACAACAACTCCCAATTCCCTCCTTGCCCTGTCAATCATGATTCTACTCTCTGCTTCTGTAAATTAGATTCCTCATGTAAATGGAATCATGCAGTAATTGTCTTTCTGTGACTGGTTTACTTTATTTAGTAAACGTCCTCAAGGTTCATTCATGTTGTTGTATATGACAGGACTTCTTTGTTTTTTAAGGCTGAAAAGTATTCCATTATATATATATATATACCACATTTTGAATAGACATTTCCCCAAAGAAAACACACAAATGACCAACAAGTAAATGAAGACTACCCAACAACACCAATCATCAGGGAAGTGCAAATCCAAGCCACAATGAGATACTACCTCACACCTGTTAGGATGGCAATTATAAGGAGAAAAAAGATAATAAGCAGTGATGAGGATGTGGAGAAAATGAAACCCTGTACACTGTTGATGAGAATAGAAAATCATGCAGCCACAGTATGGAGGAAAACAGTATAGAGGTTCTTCAAACAATTAAAAAAATAGAATTACCATATGATCCAGCAATTCTGCTTCTGGGTATTTAAACAAAAGAATTGAAATCAGGATCTTGAAGAGGTATTTGTACACACACGTTCATCACAGCATTATTCACAGTTACCAAGATGCACAAGCAACATAAGGAATTCAGTTTTAACTTTACCTTTAATATACCTGCAAAGCATTCAAGCAGGGATTATAAACACACAGTTCAACACCTAAGTATGAATCCATGGACATTTTGATGACATTTAAAATCTCAAAAATGTTTTAATGTAGAAAAAATATTTTTTTTCCAGAAGTAAATTTGAAGTTATTAATGTAGAGAGAATATAAATGCTGTGCCTTATAAATGTATGTTTCAGCCATCAACATAATGAAACTAAACTATCAATTTGTCCCATGCCTGTGAAGTCAATATCCCCCACTCATGAAGGTTCATTATAGGTTAGATATCACTTTATAACAAAACTATTTTTTGTTCTTGAGACTGTCTTTGATGGAAGAGAAAATATGAATTGAAATTTCCAGCAAGTTTTATTACAAAAAATATGAAAAAAATTGTTTAAAATTTTTAGTTAAAACTAGTTTATTGTTTTTGTTAGTTTTGTTTTTGTTTTAGTGGGCTTTGTCTTTTCCCAAATATAAAAATCAAAGGGAAGAACACAGTTAACAAGTATTTATTGACTAATATAGTCATTGTGTTTATGATATGAAATTCTCTGTTCTCACAAAACAAATATCATTCTAATGTAAGATTTTTTATGCAATTTAAAAAGAATTGATTTTAAAGACAATTTAATAGCTATAATTTAATGGGGAATAAGTAATTTCAAGACACTGATTATATACTTTGCACCACTTCTGGAGACACATCAAGGATAGATAACAGAGGTGCAGGTGCACACACTTCTGTCCTTCTTTCAGTGTAGGAAAAACACTGATGCAAGACATGAAAAATATTACCAGTTTAGAATAAAAGAGTAATCTGTCCCCAATTACCTTCTACAATCTCCTGAAGAGATGAGAAATATGTTTCCTCATGTGTATCTAATGTTAAATTAATTTTAAAAAACTCTGTTGGCAGTCTGAACCAAAAGGATAAGAAATTCCATCTTAAAGAAAACTCACGTTATGCACCTGCTTAATTTCCAAATATTTTTCAGATGGATTAGAGACTGAGTTAGGAATAGACATCTTTTTTTGACCTGAAAAGGTCTTGCTGCTTAAATAACATCTGAATTCCTTACCCCCCGGATATCTAATATTGGTCAGATGGTTTGTGTCCAACAAATGTGTTGTGCATAGACAGTGGTTTCTGGAGAATATTCTGGGGTCTGTAGGGAACACTGCCCTCACAAAATCAATCCAGGCATCACAAGGCAGGTGCTATAAAAGATGAGGCCTCATGTTCATGACCTTTAGAATCCATCATTTCCGGTGCTAAAAGAAATCTTGGATGTTCTTTTATTCAATTCACACTTCAAAAATATGAGGTACTCTGGCCCAAACCCTATAAACCACTATAAACCACTATCAAAAGAAAGAAAGGAATAAAAGGAGAGGAAGAAAGAAAAAAAGAAGGAATAAAAAGAAAGGATAGAGAAAAGGAAATGAGACATTGCTTATTAAATCAATCTTATTGTAAAAAAAAATATATATAATACATGTCTGTTTTCTGTCACGCCCAGAGCCACGGACTGTGTCCCAGTTCATAACTAAGTAGGTGTGAGGCATCAAGTACACTGCTCATTTCCTGGGGTTTTCTGGCAAGGTTAGAGGTGGTTTTGCAGAGGACAGATCAGCTGCTTTAAAAGTTGGAATTTGCCATGTGCATATGGTGCAATGTGATTTAGGCACCGAGAGCATGTGACAGGACACAGATGATCTGAGGATTAGCAGATAACATGGCACCATAGAAACAGCCTCAGTGCAGCACAGTATGAGGGCAGACAAATCTTGAAATCTGATCCGGAGAGGCCATGAGTACCAGCGTAAGGAGTTATGGAGAGAGTTCCTGAAGAAGTGTGAAAATGACTGAATCTGCGTGTTAGAAACAGGACATCTGTAGCAGGTCCTGAAACCTTAGAGAATAGTTAGAAGGTTTTTCAGTAAGTTCAGGTAGAGAGGATAAAACCTGAATAAAGCAGACATGTCTTGACAGAGATAAAAGTTACATACTTTTGGGAGGTATTTAGTCGGTAGAATCAATCAATTTAATGAATATTTGACGAGGAAAAGGGTGTTTAGCTGTTGATTCAAATCTTTTCTCTCTGGGCACCCAGCTAGACTACGTTTCCCAGCCTCTGTTACATTTAAGTGGGACCATATCCTTGATTTCTTATTAATGGAATATGACAGAAGTGATGCATGCTATCTTTAGAGGACATGGCTCCCACATGCCTTCTTCCTCCTTTTGCTAATTGAGGTCTTAAGGGATGGAAGAATCATATGCAAAAACCTTGGTCCCTCAATCAATAAAGAGGAGAGAATCACCTGCTAATGAGAAATACCTGCATTGACTATTATATGAGTAAGATATAAACTTCTAGTATTTCTGGCCTGGGAGATGGGGAATTTCATAAGAAAGTAAGGTATGGTTGAGTTGGGGGATTAAGTAAATGAAATGAATTATTTACTTTGTGGACAACTTTGGTGGTAAAGAGACACAGAAGACAGACTAGTGACTCCTTTGCTCAGAACGCAGCAATGACTTCTTTCATTTACAAAAATGGCCAAAATATTTATAACAGCTTATGTGGACTTGCAGGATGTGGCCTCCATTGCCCCTCTGACTTCTCCTTTTCATCTCCTCATCCATACTGCTCTAAAGAGCGCCATTCTCCTTCCTGTCCTAGAAGACAGGCTCATACCTGCCATACAACTTTTGTATAGCAATCTCTCTAACTTGAATGCTTCTCCCAGATGTGCAAGACCTAACTCTGACCTGCCCTTCAACATTTTGCTTGAATAAGCCCTCAAAATAAGGCCTATCCTGATAAGTCAATTTAAAGCTGCAAGTCCCACACTCTTCCCAGGCACTCCCCATCACCTTACCCTAGGGTGTATACTTACCACCTTACAGCATGTTTATTTTGTGAATTCTCTCTCTCTCTCTCTCTCTCTCTCTCACACACACACACACACACACACATACACACACACGATGTAACTTTTATGAGGGCAAAGACCTTTGTCTGTAAACTGAGATATCTCTAGCTCTTAATTCTGGCACAGAGTACAACTCAGTTACTCTTTTTTAAATAAACAAATAAGAGAATGGACGAGTTTGGGGCATATAGTTGAGGCCATGAAGAAGCATTTGAAAATATGGATCTGGAACCAGAATATTGATCTAAGTTAGTGAGTTAGTAATCCATGCATCATTCTGGGACATTGAGAATGGGTGAGGTCACCTAGTGGGACTATGATGACTGAAACTAAGATGAGGGACAAAAAAAGAACTTTCGATTTTGAAACATTTGAGATTGTATGAAGGAAAAGGAACCAGGCACTTAAACAAAATGAGTCAAAGGGGCAGAAGGAAAACGTGCAGATACATAGTATGATAGATGTGAGGTTAAAAGTTTCAACTGTCTCAAACGCAACGAAGTGAGGATTTAGCGTTGCCTTGCAGATGTGGGTCTCAAAGGCAAATTTTCCACCTAACACAGGCATAGATTCTTCAGGCCACTAGGAAGTTTACAATCAGAATACTTGGAACATAATCATTTGGAAACAAAAGAAGAAAGAAAGGAAAAGAAAGAACATAAAGACAGCATAGTCAAAGTCAAAATGTAGTTCATAAATGAGTTCAGTATTAGTTTTTTTTAATTTAAAAAAGTCTTTGCTTTGTTCCCTTTTTTCAAATAATACATTCATAAGACTATATTTAAGAATATTACATATATATAATGTTGGGGGAGGGGGTGGGGAAAGATAAAACATTAAACATGTGTTAATAATTTCAGTGAACAAAGCTATATACAATTATGCTTCAAGGTCAATATTTAAATGTATATAATCTGAGCATAAGATTAAAATTTTCTAAGCAGTCATAACTCAAATGTCTATTAAATTTGTTATACTGCACTATATGCTCATAGGTTCGTTCATAAATAGAAAGGTATATTCATCACATAGCCCTAACTCTTCTATGCTCTATATTCATGGACTTATCATTATATTATCCATAATTCCCTACACGAACTGGGGATATGAGCCATGATCACAATTTGTTGATACTGGGGTTAAATGTCTTCCACTACAGATGCCATTTTAAACATGATAATTTTCATTTTAAATTGTGTTTTGGAGTGAAGATTTCTGTGAATCTGCTGTTGGACTATACCAATTAAGTTTAATAACAGAGCTGTGGGAATATATCTAATGACTACCAATTTTGGTTATTATTCAGTTTGTACAATTGCAGATTAATCCTCCATAATATTTTCTTTATGTGCTTAATTGTTGTAATTCTTTTTTTTTTTGCTTTTTAAAAATTATGTTATGTTAATCACCATACATTACATCATTAGTTTTTGATGTAGTGATCCATGATTCATTGTTTGCATGTAACACCCAGTGCTCCATTTAGTATGTACCCTCTTTAATACCCATCACCAGGCTAACCCATCCCCCCACCCCCTCCCCTCTAGAACCCTCAGTTTGTTTCTCAGAGTCCATAGTCTCTCATGGTTCATCTCCCCCTCCGATTTCCCCCCCTTCATTTTTCCCTTCCTGCTATCTTCTTCCTCTTTTTTTTTTAAACATATAACGTATATTTGTTTCAGAGGTACAGGTCTGTGATTCAATAGTTTTACACAATTCACAGCGCTCACCATAGCACATACCCTCCCCAATGTCTATCACCCAGCCACCCCATCACTCCCACCCACCAACACTAATTCTTTAACATAAAGAAAAATTCTGAGCTAGAGGAAGGAGATTTATAAATTCAAATAAGTGTTCTTTAAATGTTTCTCATTTTTAACAAATGTATCCTGAGTAAATGAGAAGAGTTTACTTTAATTCTTCCATATACATCATCATATAAATTAATTTCAAGTTAAAAATTATGTAATAATGTGAAGAGAAAATTACAACTCAAGGTAGGTTAAAATACTAATAAATTTCTAATTACCAAGAACATATCTAGGTACTATAAAAGCAGATATAAACTTCAGTTTAAAGTCCTAACAAGTCTTCAAGATGTCATCTTAGAACTCCTGCTAACTTCTTAGAAATAGATAATGGCAAAGTTGTCAATAGTCCAGAGATTGGTAGATACTTAATTAAAAGAAAAAAGAAGGAAGTAAGTGAGGGAAGGAAGTATGGATTCTAGAGATAATTATTCAGTAAATTACACTTGGCTAAATTTCCATAAGAGATTATTGAAAATATAAGAAATTTCAAAAGACTATTGTAATCAGTTGAAGTCAACATAGATTTGGTAAGAAGAAATCACAGGGTTCTGAAAGCACAGAGATAATTTCTTTTTCATTATATCAAAGAAGCATCCAGCAGCCTTCATGAGATATTGCAGATACAATGGTGAAATTGAGCTCATTTCAAAAATAATTACACAGATTCATAGATAGGTTAATAACTAATGCACAGAGCATTGATTAATGGCTCTATGCCAACCTGGTTGGAAATTTCTGTGGTTCTGTCCTGATATCATTCTATATATTCTTTCTCAATAATCGTGGTAAAGAGGTTGATGGAATGTTTAGCAACTTTGTAGATGAGTGTTAGTTAATACCTTGATTAACTGACATTATATAAAGTAATCTTGGCAATCAATAATGTCATACCCAAAACATTAAGATATTTAAGAGAATTAAGAGCAAAAGAGCAAAGTTAGCTGAAAAAGTCACTTGCAAAAATAAGAAATAATGGAATTCTTACTATGACTGTAGTTTATGAGCCAATCATTTAAAAATTTTAGTAACCTCTAAGCTTATAAAAGGCAGTAGTAACAATTATTAATGCCAATGCAAGTTAAAATGTAACCATGGAAATTTGGTGTTTGTACCCCAAGATGGATCCATTTTACAGAGTTCTGTTTTAGTCAGACCAGATTCAGGGAAAGTCAAACTAGAATGAGTCTAGATGAAGCAGAGAAACTATACCATAAAAGTTATTATGCCAGGGTGCCTGTGTGGCTCAGTCTGTTAAGCATCTGCCTTTGGCTCAGGTTATGATCTCAGGGTCCTGGAATCAAGCCCTATATCTGGCTCCCTGCTCAGTGGGGAGTCTGCTTCTCCCTCTGCCTTTGCCCTTCCCCCTGTTTGTGCTCTCTCTCTCTCAAATAAATAAATAAAACCTTAAAAAAAGAGTTACTATTCCAGACAGAATCATTCTAATTCTGGTAAATCAGAACGTATGGAGAAATGTTTTTCAGGACTGGACAAAGGCAACTGGCCCATGAGTAGATGATGACTTTTTAATTCAAATATCTCTACCTATCTTCCAACAAAAAAAAACTATACAGAACAACAAAAAGAACAAATAAAACTAAAGCACAGTTGTATAACTAGGAGATGAGGATATTTTAAAACTTTAATTATCATGTATGTGGATGGACATCTGATTTTTAGCTTAGACATGTAGAGAGTGAAAAAAAGAAGTTCCCATCCTTAAGAAAGAAAAAGCTGCACAGACCATCTAATTAATCAATTTTCATGAATCCATCAGAAAACAAGGTCTCAGAACAGATGGTGATCCTAGAAATATTCTAGGACAGTTGACAAAACTTAAAGGAAAAGGTACCAATAGTGAAAAATGGTACCCAAGTATTTGCTTGGAGTAGAAGCCAGTGGAAGCCATATAAGCTGGTAAAAACATTAAACTAGAGATTTTGATGAATTTTTGGAGGTTAAGAGTGGCCTAGTGTAAAAATGTGGAACTTCTGGGGGTCATAATCATAGCCGTGTTTCCATAATATTGCAAGCTTTCCTTGGAACCCCACCAGGCTCTCACAGGGAAAATCAGGGAGAACGTGGAAAAAACTCTCCCATGATGCTTTCTGGAGGACAGAAAACAGTCACTGCTGAATCCTCTCAGACCCTATCTCCCTGATGGAACAAAAAATTTAATCCTCAGAGGTATATATTGCCGGAATGAACCACTGCAGCTGAGAAAAGCAAACTCCTTTATCCTCAGCTGCCCTGTCTCACCTGAAAAACAAAACAAAAGAAAAAAGCACTTAATCTATAGGGTGCAATACATCTGATGCATAGACTGAAAACACTAGAGGATGTCCAAGAGAAGGGAATAGGGGGTAAGGAGAAAGTTTCACCCCTGGATGAGGGTCAGAATCACTTATAAAGGCCACATCCCAAGAAACAGACCCACTGTGGACTCCAAACACTCTTATTCAACCAGACATTAAGAATGGTTTCCTTCCCTACATCCCACACTATCAAACCTCCAGTAACAGTAGCAATGTATTTCAGCTGAGAGAGATGCACAAGACAAATGCTGAATAAGAGCACAAAGTAAAGAGCCAAGAAAAAAGACAAAATCGAGTTAACCAGAGGAATTCAAAGTCTCTGGTACACATAGCAACAGAAGCCCTCAACACTGGGAACCATAGGAACAACAAATGCCAAACACAGCCCAACCCTGGGTAGATTAACATAAATATATTTACCTCAGCATCTACTGTTCTATACAATATATCCAGGTATGTCAAAAGGCAATAAATGTACACTCTGAAGAGACAAAGCAATCATCAGAACCAGACTTAGAGGGGCACCTGGGTGGCTCACTCCGTTGAGCATCTGCCTTAGACTCAGGTCATGATCTCAGCATCCTAGGATCAAGCCCCGAGTTGGGCTCTATGCTCAGCGGGGAGTTGGCTTCTCCCTCTGCCCCTCCCACTGCTCATGCTCTCTCTCTCTCAAATAAATAAAATCTTAAAAAAAAAAAAAAAAGAACCAGAGTTAGGTATGTTCAAGGGCCAATGAAAAGATATGGTAAACATGCAAAATCAGGTTATTTCACCAGAGAGACAGAAACTATAAAAAAGAATCAAATGGAAATGGTAGAAACATAAAACACTGTAACAGAAAAGAAGAAGACCTTCAATGGACTCATTAGTAGATTTGACAGAACTGAGAAAATAATCAGTGAATTTGAAGGAAACAATAAAACTTATACAAGCTCAAGCACAGAGGTAAAGTGTGGAGAAAAAAAACAGCACAGGAGAGCATGGGGTCATATCAAGTGGCATAATGTGAATAATTGGAATGCTGGAAAGAGAAAAGAAAACAAAGCAGGTGAACTATTTGAAGAAATAATGCTGAAAATAGTTTGAAATACAAGTGACACCAAGCCAGAAATTCAAGTAGAATAAATACCCCAAACACAAAACCTAGGGATATCATACTCAAACTGCAGAAAACCAAAGAAAAGGAGAAATTCTTGAGGAAAACCAGAGGAAAAAAAGATATTTTACCTAAAGAGGCAAAGGAGAAGAATTACAGCAGATTTCTGATCAGAAACCTTGCAAATAAGAAATAGTAGAGTGAGAACTTTAAAGTGTTAAAAGAGAAGAAAAAGCCCTATCAACCCAGAATTCTTATTTAGCAAAAGCAGCCTATAAAGACTTTCTCAACAAACAATAACTGAGAGAATTGTCAGTAGACCTCTCCTATGACAAACATTAAAGGCAGTTTTTCAGGCAGAAGGAATATGATTAAGGCCAGAAACTTAGATCCATATAAAGAAATGGGTGTTGGACATAGAATAAATGAAGGTAAAATATAACTTTATTTTTCTTATTTTTAACCACCCTAAAAGAGACCTATTTAAAGTGATAACTGTAAAAATGGATTGAGCGTTCATAGTTATAGTGTGTGTGGAGTGAGATATGTGACACTGGCATAAAGATGGGAGGGAGACACTGGGAATGTACTGTTACAAGGTACTTTTACTACATGTAGAGTGGTATCATATTACTTGAAAATAGACTCAAATAATTTTAAAAAGCATATTTTATGGGGGTGCCTGGGTGGCTCAGTTGGTTAAGCAACTGACTCTTAATTTTGGCTCAGATCATGATATCAGAGTCGTGGGATCAATCCCCTCATCAGGCATTAGGCTCCACCCAGCATGGAGTCTGCTTGAGATCTTCTCCCTCTGCTCCTGCCCCTCCTTGAGTGCACTCGCAATCTCTCTCTCTCAAAAAAATAAATAAATAAAATCTTTTTTTAAAAAAAGTATATTTTAAATTCTAGCACAAGCACTAAAAAGATTTTTTAAGTATAAATAATAAGTGTATGGAGAAGGTAAAATTGAAGGAAAACTATTTCAAAAATCAGAAAAGATACAATAAGCAGAAACAAGACACAGAGAAGAAATACAATAGATAGATAATAGCCATATGATAAATTTTAATGCAAATATATTAACAATTACTTTAAATGCCCGTGGTTTAAATGTACCTGCTAAATGTCAGAGACTGTATTATTGGATAAAAGAGAAAAACAACAATAGTAGAAAACAAGACTCATCTATATTTTGTCTACCAAAACACACTTTTTAAAATCAGTATGTTCAAATTCTAAAAGGAAGGTTGTTAGTTTTATTAATTCCAAACAAGGCAGAACAAGGAAGATTGTCAGGTACAAAGAGGGACATTACATAATAACAGAGGGATTAATTCTCCAAGAATACATAACAGTCTTATACATGCATGCACCTAACCACAGAGCTTGAGGCAAAAACTGATGGATCTGAAAGGATACAGACAAATATACAATGATAGAATATGAATAGTCCTATATTTATTAAAATAATTAAATCTGTGGGGTTCCTGGGTGGCTGAGTCGGTTAAGTGTCTGACTAGATTTCAGTTCAGGTCATGATCTTAGGGTTGTGAGATTGAGCCCTGCACTGGGCTCTGCACTGGGCATGGAGCCTGCTTAACATTCTCTCTCTCCCTCTTCCTCTGCTCCTCCCCCAAGCTCTCTCTCTCTCTCTAAAAACAAACAAACAAAAAACAGAGAGAGGGAAAAAAAAAGAATTAAATTTGTAGTTTTAAATATGTTAAAACAAAACAAAATTCTCCAAGCCCAGATACTTTCACTGATGAGTTCTACCAAGCATTTAAGGAAGAAATAATACCAACCTACATATTCCCTTCCAGAAAATGAAAGAAGAGGGAATATTTTTCAAATCATCCTATGATTCTAATATCAAAATCAGACAGAGCATTACAGGGAAATAATACTATAGGCCATTATCTCTTATAAACATAGACACAAAAATTCATAACAAATATTAATAAATCAAATCCAGCAATATATAAAAAGCATAATACATCAAATTCAAGTGGAGTTTATCCCAGGAATGCAAGGCTGGTTCAACATTCAAAATTCAATCACTACAATTCACCATATTATTAGACTAAATAAGAAATCCATATGACCATATTAGTACATGCAGAAAAAGCTTTCAACAAAGTCCATCATACATTCATTTGTGATACAGTCTCATATAGTAACAATTGCAACTCTTTGTGAGCAAACTCCTTTAACTTAATACAGAGTATCTTAAAAAAAAAAAAAATCTACAGCTACCATGATATTTAATGGTAGAAGACTAAATGTTTTCTCCTAAGCCCTACAAGGAGTCAAGGATGTCCTCTCTCACCATTCCTATTCAACATCATACTGGAAGTTCTAGCTAGTGCAATAAAGCAAGAAAAAGAAATAAAAGGAATACATTGGAAAGGAAGAAATAAATCGATCTTTACTTAGAGATAATATAATTGTCTATGTAGAAAATCCCAAAAGATTCACAAAAATACTCCTGGAACTAATAAATGAGTTTTATTTTTTTATTATTTTTTTTTTTAATAGAAATAATAGACCTTCAATTATGACCCATTAAAATTGTGAGGAGCTAAAATTGACCAGCACAGGAATATTCCTAGCTTTCCCCACGCCCTTCCTTTCTTCCTCTTCTTTGGCCTCTTCCCTCCCCTCACCTATTTTTTTTTAATTTTTTTATTGTTATGTAATCACCATACATTACATCATTAGTTTTAGATGTAGTGTTCCATGATTCATTGTTTGTGCATAACACCCAGTGCTCCATGAAGAACATGCCCTCTTTAATACCCATCACCAGGCTAACCCCCCTCCCCTCTAGACCCTCAGTTTGTTTTTCAGAGTCGATCATCTCTCATGGTTCGTCTCCCCCTCCGACTTCCCCCCTGCATTCTTCCCCTCCTGCTATCTTCTTCTTCTTCTTCTTTTTTTTCTTAACATATATTGCATTATTTGTTTCAGAGGTACAGATCTGAGATTCAACAGTCTTGCACAATTCACAGCGCTTACCAGAGCACATACCCTCTCCGTGTCTATCACCCAGTAACCCTATTCCTCCCACCCCACCCCCCACTCCAGCAACCTTCAGTTTGTTTCCTGAGATTAAGAATTCCTCATATCAGTGAGGTGATATGAGCCATGTCTTTCTCTGTTTGACTTATTTCGCTCAGCATAATACCCTCCAGTTCCATCCATGTTGTTGCAAATGGCAAGATCTCATTCCTTTTGACGGCTGTGTAATATTCCATTGTATATATATACCACTTCTTCTTTATCCATTCATCTGTCAATGGACATCTTGGCTCTTTCCACAGTTTGGCTATTGTGGACATTGCTGCTATAAACATCAGGGTGCACGTACCCCTTCGGATCCCTACATTTGTATCTTTGGGGTAAATACCCAGTAGTGCAATAGCTGGATCGTATGGTAGCTCTATTTTCAACTTTTTGAGAAACCTCCATACGGTTTTCCAGAGTGGCTGCACCAGCTTGCATTCCCACCAATAGTGTAGGAGGGTTCCCCTTTCTCTGCATCCCCGCCAACACCTGTCATTTCCTGACTTGTTAATTTTAGCCATTCTGACTGGTGTGAGGTGGTATCTCATTGAGGTTTTGATTTGGATTTCCCTGATGCCGAGCGATGTTGAGCACTTTTTCATGTGTCTGTGGCCATTTGGATGTCTTCTTTGGAAAAATGTCTGTTCATGTCTTCTGCCCATTTCTTGATTGGATTCTTTGTTCTTTGGGTGTTGAGATTGATAAGTTCTTTATAGATTTTGGATACTAGCCCTTTATCTGATATGTCATTTGCAAATATCTTCTCCCATTCTGTCGGTTGACTTTTGGTTTTGTTGACTGTTTCCTTTGCTTTGCAAAAGCTTTTTATCTTGATGAGGTCCCAATAGTTCATTTTTGCCCTTGCTTCCCTTGCCTTTGGAGATGTTTCTAGGAAGAAATTGCTACAGCTGAGGTCGAAGAGGTTGCTGCTGGTGTTCTTCTTTAGGATTTTGATGAACTCCTGTCTCACATTGAGGTCTTTCAACCATTTGGAGTCTATTTTTGTGTGTGGTGTAAGGAAATGGTCCAGTTTCATTCTTCTGCATGTGGCTGTCCAATTTTCCCAACACCATTTGTTGAGGAGCCTGTCTTTTTTCCATTGGACATTCCTTCCTGCTTTGTCAAAGATGAGTTGACCATAGAGTTGAGGGTCCATTTCTGGGCTCTCTATTCTGTTCCATTGATCGATGTGTCTGTTTTTGTGCCAGTACCATACTGTCTTGATGATGACAGCTTTGTAATAAAGTTTGAACTCCGGAATTGTGATGCCGCCAGCTTTGCTTTTTTTTTCAACATTCCTCTAGCTATTTGGGGTCTTTTCTGGTTCCATACAAAGTTTAGGAGTATTTGTTCCATTTCTTTGAAAAAAGTGGATGGTATTTTGATGGGGATTGCATTGAATGTGTACATTCCTCTAGGTAGCATTGACAACTTCACAATATTTGTTCTTCCAATCCATGAGCATGGAACGTTTTTCTATTTCTTTGTGTCTTCCTCAATTTCTTTCATGAGTATTTTATACTTTTCTGAGTACAGATCCTTTGCCTCTTTGGTTAGATTTATTCCTAGGTATCTTAAGGTTTTGGGTGCAATTGTAAATGGGATCAACTCCTTAATTTCCCTTTCTTCTGTCTTGTTGTTGGTGTATAGGAATGCCACTGACTTCTGTGCATTGATTTTCTATCCTGCCACTTGACTGAATTCCTGTATGAGTTCTAGCAGTTTTGGGGTGGAGTCTTTGGGGTTTTCCACATAAAGTATTATATCATCTGCAAAGAGTGAGAGTTTGACTTCTTTGCCAATTTGGATGCCTTTGATTTCTTTTTGTTGTCTGATTGCTGTGGCTAGGACTTCTAATACTATGTTGAATAGCAGTGGTGATAGTGGACATCCCTGCCATGTTCCTGACCTTATTGGGAAAGCTCTCAGTTTTTCCCCATTGAGAATGATATTCGCTGTAGGTTTTTCATAGATGGCTTTTATGATATTGAGGTATGTACCCTTTATCCCTATACTCTGAAGAGTTTTGATCAAGAAAGGATGCTGTACTTTGTCAAATGCTTTTTCTGCATCTATTGAGAGGATCATATGGTTCTTATTGTTTCTTTTGTTAATGTATTGTATCACGTTGATTGATTTGCGGATGTTGAACCAACCTTGCAGCCCAGGGATAAATCCCAATTGGTCGTGGTGAATAATCCTTTTAATGTACTGTTGGATCCTATTGGCTAGTATTTTGGTGAGAATTTTTGCATCCATGTTCATCAGGGATATTCGTCTGTAATTCTTCTTGATGGGGTCTTTGTCTGGTTTTGGGATCAAGGTAATGGTGGCCTCATAAGATGAGTTTGGAAGTTTCCTTCCATTTCTATTTTTTGGAACAGTTTCAGAAGAATAGGTATTAATTCTTCTTTAAATGTTTGGTAGAATTCCCCTGGGAGGCCATCTGGCCCTGGGCTTTTGTTTCTTGGGAGATTTTTGATGACTGCTTCAATTTCCTTCATGGTTATAGGTCGGTTCAGGTTTTCTATTTCTTCCTGGTTCAGTTTTGGTAGTTGATACATCTCTAGGAATGCATCCATTTCTTCCAGGTTATCTAATTTGATGGGATATTGTTGCTCATAATATGTTCTTATAATTGTTTGTATTTCTTTGGTGTTGGTTGTGATCTCTCCTCTTTCATTCATGATTTTGTTGATTTGGGTCATTTCTCTTTTCTTTTTGATAAGTCTGGCCAGGGGCTTATCAATCTTGTTAATTCTTTCAAAGAACCAGCTCCTAGTTTCGTTGATCTGTTCTACTGTTCTTTTAGTTTCTATTTCATTGATTTCTGCTCTGATCTTTATTATATCTCTTCTCCTGCTGGGTTTAGGCTTTATTTGTTGTTCTTTCTCCAGCTCCTTTAGGTGTAGGGTTAGGTTGTGTACTTGAGACCTTTCTTGTTTCTTGAGAAAGGCTTGTATTGCTATATACTTTCCTCTTAGGACTGCCTTTGCTGCATCCCAAAGATTTTGAACAGTTGTGTTTTCATTTTCATTGGTTTCCATGAACTTTTTAAATTCTTCTTTAATTTTCTGGTTGACCCATTCATTCTTTAGTAGGATGCTCTTTAGCCTCCATGTATTTGAGTTCTTTCCGACTTTCCTCTTGTGATTGAGTTCTAGTTTCAAAGCACTGTGGTCTGAAAATAGGCAGGGAATGATCCCAATCTTTTGGTACCGGTTGAGACCTGATTTATGACCTAGGATGTGATCGATTCTGGAGAATGTTCCATGGGCACTAGAGAAGAATGTGTTCCATAGCTTTGGGATGGAATGTTCTGAATATGTCTGTGAAGTCCCTTTGGTCCAGTGTGTCATTTAAAGTCTTTATTTCCTTGTTGATCTTTTGCTTAGATGATCTGTCCATTTCAGTTAGGGGGGTGTTAAAGTCCCCCACTAGTATTGTATTGTTGTCGATGTGTTTCTTTGCTTTTGTTATTAATTGCCTTATATAATTGGCTGCTCCCATGTTAGGGGCATAGATATTTACAATTGTTAGATCTTGTTGGATAGACCCTGAGTAGGATATAGTGTCCTTCCTCATCTCTTATTACAGTCTTTGGTTTAAAATCTAATTTGTCTGATATAAGGATTGCCACTCCAGCTTTCTTTTGGTGTCCATTAGCATGGTAAATGGTTTTCCACCCCCTCACTTTCAAGCTGGGGGTGTCTTTGGGTCTAAAATGAGTCTCTTGCAGACAGCATATCGATGGGTCTTGTTTTTT